>NW_026019908.1:1097819-1308683 GCF_900185275.1 Solanum verrucosum
TTTTTTGTTGTGTAGATATAACATTATGACGTCAAACATCGCGGAGTCGGTGAATTCTATGTTTGATGTTGAAAGAGAATTTCCCATTGTCGCTCTATTTGATGAAATAAACAGGATTTGCACTTTTATTTCACCAGAGGCGTATGGAGCTGGTGAACTCTGCAAATAGATTTGTTCCTTCAATTGAAAAAGACATATCAAAGTATGTCAATGCAGGCAACAAGTTGTTGGCTCATCAAATCGCTAACTACAAGTTCAGTGTCACTGGTCATGGTGATGTTGCTACAGTGGATCTACAAAGAAGAACTTGTACTTAGAATTTTTTACTTGGACAAATACCTTGTCCACATGCATGGCAGCGCTTCGAGCCAATATGGTGCCGATTTTGGAAATCAGATTTATTAGTATCCTCTCCATATTATTCAGTGGAAAAATACATAATGGCATATTGTGAGGAAATTCACCCGGTGCCACCTGAAGATTCTTGGATTGTCCCTTTGGATGTCATAGAGAGAGAAATACCTCCTCCATATGTTGATCAAAGCAAACCTGGAAGAAGGAGATATAAGACGGTGGAGTTGGTGAATCATTTCCAACAAGAAAAAAAAGTGTTCCGTATGTAGGGACTTTGGCCACAAAAGAACTACATGCCCAAATCGAAATGCTCCATAAGTGTTGTTGAATTTTAATGAATGTTTTTTTATTTGAGGATGATGTTCCCTATCTTCTTATCTTAATTTGAATCAACATATGTTATGTTATTTATATAAAATGTGTGATTTATTAATTATGTGTTGCTACTTACAACAAAATATTGCATATGTTCTAACATATGTCAATTATGTGTTATATTTTACAACAGATGCATAGTTCCAACATATATCAATTACGTATTACATGTACCACAGAATAACGCATTTGTTCCAACATATATTAATTATGTGTTAGATCTTCAACATAATATTGCATATGCTCCAACATATGTCAATTATGTGATACAAGTACCACAGAAAACGCATCTGTTTCAATATATTTCTAATAAATAATTACATGTAAGGTTTGTGAACGATCAATCAATAATTATTGTCATGGAACAACTTTCAAGAAAAAAATTAATTACAACTCTTCATATTTTACCCTTTTTTCCAAAAATATAAGTAATTTCATTTGAAAAGTCAAAAGTTGTGTCCTTCTCTTCTGTTCGTCTTCAGAAGTTGCAACTTTTCACACATTTCATTTTCTTGGCATTATATAAGAAAATCTTCAAAAATGATTATGATAAAAAAACTACATTGAATCCCTTTCGAGGGAACTACTAATTGATATCGTTGAAAGGATTGTTTCCTTCTTCCTCAAAGATTTAATGAGGGTTAAATTAAGGTATGTATGTATGTATTAAACAATTTTCGCTCTTTAATTTGATTTCCTAACCATTTGATTTAATTTCTTAGTTCCAGGTCCTCAATCAAGTCCCTAATGAACCTTTTGTATATCAAAAGGTAACATTGGTCAGCATTCCTTATCGTAGATGGTCAATAGTTCAAGAAGTCATTTCTTTCCTGGAAATATGCAGAGCATCGGGGAATTTAGAAGCCTTATACAGAAAAGGCGTGGTAATTTTTTATGTTTTTCATATGTATTCACGTTTTTATCAATGTATTTTGCCTTTTAAATGTGTTATTTCTTCTGTAGTTTGATTTTTTCAACCTTAATGATCCAACTGCATTAGGAATGATTAGTCAAACAACAGACGGTGGCCACATTGGTGCATCTTATGTGCTTGCCATAATTTCAATCTTCAATGGCGGTGAATCCATGAACGAAGGTTTAATGTTCATTGCCAACATGAAAAAAATGGAGTCACTAAAAGTCAAAAGATGTCGACATAATTTGCAAAATATTTTAGGTGGAATGTGGGTTCCAGAACCTCATTTGTTGGGAGGAAGATCCATTTGTTGCACTGTTCATTAATTTGAGCAAATCAGACGCAGGAATGGTTGGCCCATGGGAAGCGACAATGAAGATGATATTCGTTGTGATTTATGTAGTTGTGATTTAGAACTAGATTATGTAATTAAATACATGTCTTATACCACTGGGTGATATTAATTAATTTGCCATCTGTGGCAACATATGTACATAACTTGCAAACCAAATTCATGGTGAAAAAGATTGCATTTTTGTGTTTTGTACTTATTTTTGAATTTGTTCTTTATAAAATATTTAATCCAAAAATATTTGTTTTTTTTCATAGTGTTCTCATTTTGACCATCCTTGAAATGTCATATGTGGCAACATATATGTACGTTCTGTGGTATAAAATATTGTATTTAACAGGTTAAACTTCAACAAATATGTCATATGTGGGAACATGTGTATATCTTTAAATGTGTTTTTTGAGGCTAATTCAATTGAATTACGGTTTAGTATAACAACCTCCTTCATTAATTAAAACTCTTCATATTTTACTTTTTTTTCAAAAAAATTAAGTACTTGCATTTGAAAAGTCAGAAGTGCCTCTTCGTCTTCAGAAGTTGTGACTTTTCACATTCATTACATTGGGATTATATTATATAAGAATAGCACAACAATAGAAGGTCCTTTCATTTAATTTTCTCCAAGATGGAAAGAAAGAATAAGAAATCTTCAAAAATGACTATGAGTAAAAAAAACTACATTGAATCCCTTCCGAGGGAACTACTAATTGATATCGTTGAAAGGATTGCTTCCTACTCCCTCAAGAATTTAATGAGGGTTAAATTAAGGTAAGTATGTATTAAACAATTTTCGCTCTTTAATTTGATTTCCTAACCATTTGATTTGATTTGATTTCTCACTTCCAGTCTCCTCAATCAAGTCACTAATGAACCTTCTGTGTATCAGAAGGTAATATTGCACAGCATTCCTATATTTATATGGCCGTGTTCAGTTGTTCAAAGATGCACTTCTTTCCTGGAAATGTGCAGAGCATCGGGGAATTTAGAAGTCTTATACAGAAAAGGCGTGGTAATTTTTAATGTTTTTTGAATGTATTCACATTTTTATCAATGTATTTTGCATTTTAAATATGTTATTTTTTCTGTAGTATGATTTTTTCAAACGTAGCGATTCAAATGGATTGGGGATTCTTAGTCAAGCAGCAGACGATGGCCACATTGGTGCATTATATGTGCTTGCCATAATTTCAATCTTCAATGGCGGTGAATCCGTGAGAGAAGGCTTAATGTTCATTGCCAACATGACTCCATTAAAACTTAAAAGATGTCGAGAGAAGTTGCGATATACTTTATATGGATGGGTGCCAGAACCTCATTTGTTGGGAAAAAGACCAATTTGTTGCACTGTTCAAAATCTCCACTTTCATTGTGAATTATGTAGGTGTGATTTAGAAATAAATGAAGTAGTTAAATTTCTATATTAATTAAATTTTCATGTGTGGCAACATATGCACATTCTGTTTTTGAATTTGTTCTTTATAAAATGTTTAATCTAAAAAAATTGACATTTTCCCATTCCTAAATCGCTCAATTTATCGATTAACCGATCCTTAAAGTGTCATATGTGGCAACATATTCACCTTCTATTTGATAAATCACAACAGACATTTAATATGTGGCAGCATGTGTATATCGTAAAAGGATCTTTTGGGGTTAATTCAATTAAATTGTCACCTAATTCAACATGTAACACTAATATATAGTCCTACAACATGTCTAAATACAGAATTGTGGTCTAATACAACAACATTCATTCAATTCTATCATTATTTTTACAAAGACTATAATCTCACTAGTTCATCATACAATGACCAAGTAACTCCATATGATAGTTCTATAACACCCTTGTAAATCGTTGTTCCAAGTGTTATAACATATTTTTATTGCTTAATTATGGTTCAAAGTACTAAAATTTGGTCCAATTTGACATTTTCCCAGTCTTACATCGCTCAATTTATCGATTAATCAATCCTTGAAGTGTCATATGTGGCAACTTATGCACGTTTTGTTTGATAAATCACAACAGACATGTAATATGTGGCAACATGTGTATATCGTAAAAGGGTCTTTTTGGGGTTAATTCAATTAAATTGTCACCTAATTCAACATGTAACACTAATATATAGTCCTACAACATGTCTAAGTATAGAATTATGGTCTAATACAACAACCTTCATTCAATTCTATCAATTATTTTTACAAAGACTATCATCTCAGTAGTTCATCATACAATGACCAAGTAACTCCATATCATAGTTATATAACACCCTTGTAAATCGTTGTTCCAAGTGTTATAGCATATTTTTATTGCTTAATTATAGTTCAAAGTACTAAAATTTGATCCAATTTGACAGTTTCTCATTCCTAAATCACTCAATTTATTGATTAACCAATCCTTGAAGTGTAATTTATGGCAACATATGCACGTTCGGTTTGATAAATATCAACAGACATGACATATGTGGCAACATATGTATATCATAAAATGGTCTTTTTAGGGTTAATTCAACATGTAATGTAACGGATCATTCTAGAATACTCCACTAACACACACTCCACTCACTCTCACTCATTATAAAACGGTTAATTAGGGTTCCCTTAATTCACAAAAATAAGCTCTAGTTTTATATTTTCATTCCTCTATTCTTTCTCCTCTCCTCCTCTTATCACACTCAAATTTCCCTGAGAAGATGTTACCACCTTGGACAAATTTAAGTCTATGCATGCTCTTGTTGTGGGTGATCAACGTATTTATGTTGTTCTCAGTTAATATGATGTCTTCTTCATGTGTGTTCTCAGTGCATGGGTGTTGTTCGTTGTTTGTTTTGTCGGATCTTGTCTAATAGAGGGTAGCTTCATCATTTGGTAAGTCTTCTTACTTTATATATAACATCATGTCTACTGTAACAGTGTGTATGGGGTAGTTAACTATGGTTGTTTGTTTTTCTATAAGTGGTCTTGTGACAGAGTGCATGGGTAGCTCTGATCCACCACTCTTCAAAAAAGAATGATGATGCCCTTCCAGGTTTAATCGCTCAATGTTGACTCTAGATCCTCCAGTCAAGTTATTTTTTACTGGCTGAAGTAGAAGTATAGGGCTAGAGCGTTTTAGATGTAAATTTTGTTGTTTTTGTTGGCGTTAATGCCTTGTAAATATGGATATGTAGCCTAGCCTAGCCTTGCATGTCACTATATCAACTATCAATGGGCTAGAGCGTTTCAGATGTAAATTTTGTTGTTTTTGTTAGCGTTAATGCCTTGTCAATATGGATATGTAGTCTAGCCTAGCCTTGCATGTCACTAGTTCAACTAACAACTTTCAATGACATGTTTATGTTTATGTTTAATGTTTCCCAAGTTTATGTGCTTGAACTCCTCTCTATTGATGGTGATACTACTTGCATGTACACATAATTGACATATGTTGCAACAGCTTTAAAAACGTAAGTACTTTATAAAAGTCATAAGCAAGCCCAACCTGTCCCTGTCCCTTCGGGGACATCCGATTAAAAATAGGCAAGCCCAACCTCTAAAACTGGCCCAATCGGCCCATTATTTCATTTCTAGAAGAGATATATATATAAATTAGGGTTTTCATTTTCATTTCAAAAATAGGATTTTCATTTTCTTCCTTGTCACTTCGGTTCCTCTTCGCGCTTTCTCTCTCTCCTCTCTCTTCGCATGGATCTCGGATCTCTGGAGTGCATGGGATATAATGATGTTTTTTATTTCATCAGTCTTTTATGTTCTTTGTTTTTTAACACGCAACTAATTTGATTGTCCTTTGGTTAAACCAAATCTCAACACTGTCATGTATTGTCAAATCAATAAAATCATTAATTTTGAAATATAGTGGTTAGGTAAGAATTTTTGAGTTCTTTAAATATAGATCAGTATTCTAGATCTAGATCTAATGAATGATTTTTGTTTGTTTTTGTTACTTTTGATATAATGTCAAATGCAATATTGAATCGAATTTGTAATGATGAAAATGATCTCATGTTGGGTGTGAAAATCTGTTGCAAACATGGAGAGTTACTTTCAATGCAAATTTCATGGTCGAAGGACAATCCAGGTCGAAGATTTTGGTCTTATCCACGCTATCGTGTATGTACATTTCTACATCTTAGTCTAGAGACTTCTATTATTTTGTTTTTTTTTTAATTTAAATTTCTTTGTGGTGTGTATTTTAGGAGAATGCATGCAACTTCTTTAGATGGAGGGATCGTGAAGATGTTGATATTCGATCCAAGTTCGTTATTCTGAGATTGGTGAACAGAATTAAGGAGTTAGAAATTGATGATGAAAATCATATTAAAAGAAGTAACAAATGTGTGATGAAGGAGAAGAAGAAGACCAAATGCTGTAACAATTGGAAGCTAATCTTCGTGTTGTTTGTTGTGGTTTTTTTTCTATTTTTAAGCATTACCAAGAAGAACACTGTGGAGGATGGAAAATTCATATGTAGTTGTGTACAACCATTAAAATTATCATAGTTGTGGAAATAAAATAAATAAACGTAATTTTGCACTCCTGTTCCAACATTTTTACTTGTTCTTAGCATAACATATGAGTCAAATATTGCTACATATGAGACATATGTTGCTACAGATGACTCATCTGTTGCTACAGATGCATCAAATGTTGTGACATATCACCCTTATGTAGCAACGTTTGACCATTTGAGGCATATGTTGCTACAGATGACCCATATGTTGCTACATATGAGACATATATTGCTACAGATGACCCATATGTTGCTACATATGAGACATATGTTGCTACAGAGGACCCATATATTACTACAAATGACACATATGTAACAAGATTTGATCAAGTACTTGCTCTCAATATAACATCACATACTATGTACTTGCTCTCAATATAAGATAAAATAACATAACTGATAAAACAAAACATTGTCTTTAATTACAAACACATTATCAAGGCTCCAAGCTTCTAGATAATATCCCAGCAGCCCAAACCCATTGCATTCGACGAACTGCATTGTCTCACAACAGGATTTTAAGAGGTTGAATTATTGTCCTGGTAATCAAATGCTTAATAAATGCAAGCGAATATGACGCGCACGCGGCGTTGCTATCATTTGTTATCATAGGTTCCAATCGACCTTTAAATTCCCATGGTTCATTGAGGAACTTATCTGGCAAATGCTTCATTATTTCACTTTGCTTCAACAATTTTGGCAGCAACTCGAAGACAGGTTGTATGAATGTCAAAACCTTGGCATGTTCCATATCCATCAGCAGGCAGTCATAAACATTCATGCGACCCTCGTGCAAGAGGATCTCAAGAGTCACAAAATGAGTTTTGTTAATGTTCATGACTGCCAAAAGCCTTTTTGCACCAATCCAACCCATGCCTCCAGGATATGGTCTAATGCCCCTGACATAGTTAATCATATCTTCATCCCATTCAAACTCATTAATTAACTGCGTAAAGCTTATGCCACCAACTATTGTTGCCTCCTCGCTCATTTCGTCATATCTTAGTTTGAAGTTGGAATAAAAGTTGAGATCCAGGATTCTATTTGTGAAATCATAGTACTCAGGGTATCTCACATGCCTCTCTCGCATGAGGCTAAGGATTTCATCAACATACTGAAATAAAAAATAATATTAAAGAGTAAAGAAGAGTAATCATTGAAAAGATAAAACAAATGAACATTATAAATTGAAGGTACTAGAAGAGAAACATTGCCCAGTCTTCCCACCAAATGACCATGCTTGTCATGATCCTGAATCTTCTCCACGAAAACAATGTATGCCGTATTCTGCACGCAGATCTTATAAACATTTACATGCTTGAACTCCAGCACTTCCTCTCCTACGACCATTGGCAATTCTCCAAAGATTTTTCAAATTTTGTATTGCCTTGATAAAAGATTTTTTCCTCCTCTTGGCCTGTGGAGTATATGGATGCCGAACATTCTTTGATGGAATGACCTTGACCCCCCCTCTTGTTTTTAAATTCATTGACAGCCTGACTCAATGTTTGAAGATACATGATAGAATCTTCATCTTGCTTCTTGCACTTCTCACAAAGAAAGTCAGAGCATCTTCTACAAGAGGTAGCCCCTTGGTCTTGTCCAGCACCAGCATCAATACCACGACCATCAATACCCATCAAAAACAACTAATTTATTAATAACTTTGTCTCTTTTGATGGTTCTTGCTCCAGCCAATTCCATTTTAACTCTATCCACAACAGGATCAAATAAGGTTTCAACCAACCTCAGAGGAATTAGATATGGCATTTGCAATTCCTTTTCTATTGGAACAAGCCATGGATGCACAACCTAAAATTATAAACATGAGTCATCTGTAAGAATATTTGGGTTCAGATGTTGCCACATATGTGTCACATGTCGCTACAGATGGGTGATATGTTGACACATATGGGAATCTATAGCAACATCAGTGTCACGTGTTGCAACAGAAGGATCATCTGTAACAACATATGAGTCATTTGTAGCAATATTTGTATCATATATTGCGATAGATAGATCATATGTAGCAACATATGAGTCATCTGTAGAAATATTTGGGTCACATATTGCTACATATATGGGTGTAATATAATAATAACTTACTGCATCATAAGGAGGGTTATAAAGATCTGGAATATTTTTGGCAGTTTTTGTTTTTGATCTCAACCATCTCAATATCCTTAGAGATGAGATCTCTTCTTATGCATTTACTTGATGGGTCAAATGAGGAATGGCTTCAAATGCCCAAGCCTATAAAAAAAGGAAAACATGTCACAAATCAAATGTTGAATTATTCAATATAATATAAAAAGATTAAGAACATTTATGTTTACCATGAAAGCCCATGGAATGCCAAATAAGTTATTGGTCTTTGGTCCTAAAGGTTTCAACAAGTATTTGACAGTTGATTCAAAGCTCTCATGACCCCAATGATAGTTGTTGAAAGCCTCAATATACTGAGATAAATTCACCCAATTAAGGGATATGTTGTTGTTGAGATCTGTGGCCAAAAGTACATTACGTACAAACCAAAGTAAGCACAATAACTCCTTGTGCTTCCTTGGTGTATCCTCGACATTCAACAGATATATTAAATCGGAATTTTTGAAGCTTGTGCCAACAAGGGACATCAAGTCATGCTCCTCAGTTGACTGTATTGTTTCTTCTTTTCCTCCTTTCTTTCGTCTCTGTGGTTCTTTTTTTACTATGAATTCAGGAACTGGCTCAGAAAGAGGATGGCATTTTAACCCTGAAACTATGACAAACTCTCCTCTGCCAAAGAAAAGTGGCATGCCACAATAGTTAATCAAAACATCATCATTCTTTTCAGTATTCTGAAAAATGAACCTTCTTTTCAGAAGTTCATAGACCATGGTCATTTGAAAACGTGCATTATTATTCTCTGGCAAATCAAGAAAATGACCAAAACAACTATTCCGAAAAAAATCTTCCAAACCATTCTGCTTGAGGATGATCCTGAAGGTGTCAAAAGGTTTTCCCATTGCTGACCTCATAATGCTATCACCAGTAGCATTAGGCTGCAAATGCCAGGAAAAGTGTGTGCATTGATAGTTTTGATCCCATCATCCTCAACTTCATTTTTTTCTTGTTCTTCTTCCTCAACTTCTTTTTGTTTTCCTTTGTCTTCATCAACTTCATTTATTTGTTCTTCCTCCTCAACTACTTCTTTATTTTTTCCTTCTTCTTCATCAACTTCTTTTTGTTTTCCTTTATCTTCCTCAACTTCTTTTTTATTTCCCTCTTCTTCCTCAACTTCTTCTGCTCTTTCTCCATCATCATCTACTTCATTTTTTTCTTTTTCTCTTTCTTCATATTCTTTTTGAGAAAACTTTGTTTCTACTTGAGAAGAAGAAACTGATTCAGATGCTAGTTCTTCTAGAAGAGTGGTAGTCGAATTTTCATTCTTCTTCCTACAAGTTCTAGTCCTAGGCCTCTTCTGGATCTTTGTATCAGTTGTTTCTTTTGTTAATATAATTTTTCTTTTGACAGAAGCCATTATATTTGTATCTACAACCACAAAAATCAAATATTTTTCTTAATAAAAATAACAACAACCAAACATAACAACACAAACAACAAATACGATTCAATACCACACATGAACCCACCAACAAACCACAAAACCCTCCCTAAACCCTAACCAACGAACTATAAATTAAGGTTTTTGAAATCAGTTAATATTTCAAAAGGAATAATTATCTAACAATCCTACAAACAAATAAGTGATAAAACCACTAAAAATGTCCTGATTTAATACCAGTAAGTATTTCTCGAAACCCTAATTAGATTTTACCTGACAAGATATCAACGATAAACTAGAAATGATGAGGGCAACGACTCCTTGTAGTAAAAGAGGATCGCAACAGATTCCCACTGATGTTGTAGAAAATATCACAACAACAATCTTGATCTGTGAAGGAATAATGGAACGAGAGAAAGGAAGGAAAGAAGAGACAAGAAACGGAAATTAGTAAAAATAAATTAAATTTGGAATATGAAATGACCTTTTATATAGGAGAGGAGAGAGGGAAAAATGAAGGGACGATTGTTTTAAACCTTTTCAAAAAAAATTTTGAATTTTGACAATTCAAAGTGTGACATATGTTGCCACATATACCCTTTCTGTTGGGGCACATGTAGATAATTCTGTGGTGTTTTTAACAACATAGGTTATATATGTTGCCACAGACACCACATTTCTTCCTTTCCATCATAATTAACATTTGTTTCAACAAAATAAAAATAATATTAATATTATCAACAAAAATGAATAATTGATGACAATATAATGTTGCCACATATCTCCTTTCTATGACATATGTTACCACATATCTTATTTTTGTGATATATGTTGCCACATGTATCCTTTCTGTTGGGGAACATGCAGATAATTCTGTGGTGTTTTTTACAACAGAGGTTATATATGTTGCCACAGACACCATATTTCTTCCTTTCCATCATAATTGACATTTGTTCCAACAAAATAAAAATAACAATAAAATCGTTATTATTAATATTATCAGCAAAAATTAACACTTCACCAATTGTTTTATACAACTTATCAACAAAAAGGTAATTCACAATTGTATACATAACCATCAATCTAATCAATGGTGGTAACCACAACATTTTCATCTATGAACTTTGCTTTTTTAGGTCTAGGCCTCTGTGGGTCTTCATTGTTACTAACATAGCCACTTCGAGCCTTTAAAATCCCATAATTCCATAGGAGTGAAGCATATTTCAAGCGAAGGGATTGAGAAATAATTTCATCATATGGTATTTGTAGTCCATCACTGAAAAACTCAGCGTATGCAGCAACAAAAACTCCACAATCACTGCATGGTATATCATCAATTAGAAAATATAATAAACCTAATATTAACATCACATTTCGATAGTGGTAAGACTAAAAAAATAATGTGATACTACTTAAAGACTATTGCTTGCTTGTTGGGCAATACCAGTAATATGTATGACTTCGAATTGGTGAGATTTGTTCTTGCCCTGGTAAGATTCAAGAACTGACCAGTTGGTTCGGTCTTTTTGCTCATAAAATCTGATGAATTCAAGGTACTTTGGCAACATTATAGACAACTTTTGAATCTCAGCGCACAATTTTCTGTTAGTCCTAAATGAAGACATCGAATCATACACCTTTATGTGTCGTTCCTTCAAAACAACGACTGCCAAGACCTAATGAAACTCCCCATTATAATTTACAGGGACATAAACCTCATCTGTGAGGTGCCAAGGCAGTCCAACATGTTTACCAAACCCTTTGATAGTGCCAACGATTTTATTCTCATATTAGGAACAACACTGGCATTGTCAATGTATGTTTTGAAAAAAACAATTAGTAGTGATATATCGATATTTAGAATGACTCTGTTGCTTCGACTTCTTCCACAAATAGTATAAAATGGCATTCACATACTGCACAGATGCATCAACAAGTGTTTTTCTGTATCAATTTATTTGTATGTATTCATGTCTTAATCAAAAGATAAAAGTGGGCATGAATTTACCTCCTCAGTCTAGCACTTATTGGGTTGAGACATTACGTAGAACCAGTCTTTTTTCTTTGGAAATGCAAATACAAAATCAAGTTGCTTGAACTCAAGATCCAAGCAATTAGCTAAGTAGTGATCGTCCTTGTCTCTTCTGCAATTTTGTAAGTATTATAAATAAATATTTAATGGACAAGAAGAAGAAATACTAATAATAGTTGAACGACTTTACTTTTTTGCATGATGCTTGTAAAGACCCTCGTTCATTCACTGCGAGAAGGATGACATTAGTTCAGTTGGACCGTCGCCGTCAATGTTAAAACCTTCAAATGGATATTGTTGCTTCACATCACAATTGAGAACTTCGACTTTCTTCTCTTTCTTTTTCTCTTTCTCTTTCTCTTTCGCTTTCTTTTTCACTTTCTCCTTCGCCTTCTTTTTCACTTTCTCCTTCTCCTTCTCTTGCTCCTTCTCCCTCTCCTCATTCTCCTTCTCATGCTTCTTCTCCTTCTCCTTCTCCTTCTCTTGCTCCCTCTCCTCCTCCTCCTCCTCCTTGCCTTTTGGGTTTTAATGTGATACTGGAGCAGTAGTCATTGATCTTTTTCTTTCACTAATTATATATAGTGATTGGGAAATAGATTTTTTCAACCTCATACACTTCAAAGGCTGTGAAATCTTCTTGGATGTATGGACATCAATATTATAAGTCATTTCCTTAAAAATATCAGTGAGTTCTTTAACACGACTAATAAAATAATCATGTTGCTGCTCACATTCTTCGCATAGACAAAAAGAGCATTTGATGTTAGAAGAGGAAGCAACACCAATAAAAGATTGAGTTGTTGTCATGGATGAAACTTTTTGTATCATTTCATCTACAAGGTAAATAAAAAAAGGTTGAGAGTTTACAATTGATTATAAAATAATAATGGGTAGCAATTTATACTTATGTTGACACAGATGGATATTTTGTTGCCACATATGTACCTTCTGTTGCCACAGATGAATTGCCACAAATTAATCTTTTTGTTACTACAGATGACCATTTTGTTGCCCTAACACATAGGTGATATGTTCCAATATATGATTACTCTGTTAGAATATATACCAACATATCACTAAAATGTAGCAACATACGACACATCTTTCAACAAATGAAATATATGTTGGACAACTGAACAAGATTATATTTCTAAAATCATATGAACAAAATGGTCACAAAAAGAGCAACAAAAGTAACAAAAAACGAATTTTCACTGAATGTTAACAATACATATACATTTCCTCAAAATTAGGATTTTTTGAGTTAGTTGATTTTCTTTCAAAAACAATAAATAATAGGTAACATTACACCATTATTCAATTTTCACATCAATAGAACAATTTATTGTTCATTAACCGAAGAAAAAACCTTAGTATTGTTCGAAAATTGTAAAATCTTTCAAAAAAATGACTTACCCATTTTAAGTCGAACACAATCTTCAGTTCACAAAGAGGAGAGAGTCACGACCGGAGATGAGGAGAAAGATAAGATAATGGGGAAGAATACTTGTTTCGATAGTCGAATTTTTGGATTTTCTAAGGAAGAAGAAGAAATGAGAGAACGTTGGGAGAAGAAGAAGAGAAAATTCTATTTTCTTTTACTTTTTTTTAAAATAAATGGTTTGGATAGAATTATAAAAGTTGAAAAATGAAGTGCTTTTTTTGTATTTTATAAAAGATTAGAAAATTTTGAAAATGTTAATTTGGTCCCAAATTTACTTAATTACATTTTAAAATGAATTTGACCCTTCTTAGTCAAAGTGTCACCAAAAATCAAAGCAAAACTTAATTAACACATTTCATTTAATTGTCTCTTGTAATTAGATGTAGTAGAAAAGAAAATACAGGAAAAACGAAATCCCTTAGATTAGCAACAGCGCAAGACCTATTCGAAATCGTTCGAAGAATGGGAACCGACACTGAAGAAAATGAGTTGGAAAAATTGGAATATCTCTCTCTAATTTCTAAGGTATGTTCTGAATTGGAAGCACATTTAGGGTTTGGTGATAAAGTTTTAGCTGAATTTATAACTGAACTTGGTAGAAATTGCTCAACAGTAGATGAATTTGATGCCAAATTGAAAGAAAGTGGTGCTGAAATGCCTGATTATTTTGTTAGAACATTGCTAACTATAATACATGCTATTTTGCCTCCTAAACCCACGTCTAAGTCGGACAAGGATTTCAATAAGGATGATAATGATTCTGAGTTTTCCGCTCTCAAGATAAGAGATAATAGAGAACGAGTTAAGGAATTGGAAAAGGAGATTGAGCTGGAAGCCAAGAGTACGAGGAGAGATGGGGAGGAAGAAGAACACGGTAGTAGGCGAGAGAGGGATAGAGATTATAGAAGAGAAAGGGGTAGATACAGGGATAGAGGTAGGGATCAAGATAGGGATGATTATGATGATGGTAGAGCTGAACGTAGGACTTCAGAAAGGCACGGAGACAGAGACAGAGACAGGGACAAGGTTAGAGACAGGGACAGGGATGATGAGGATGATGCATATGCAAAAGGTAGGAGAGATGAGTATGAGCAAGAAAGCGATGATGATCAGAGGGATATGAGAAAATCAAGGCATCACGTGGATGAGCCAGAGTTATATGCAGTATATAAGGGGAGGGTATCAAGGGTGATGGATTCTGGTTGTTTTGTTCAGCTGAGTGATTTTAGAGGGAAAGAAGGCTTGGTGCATGTTTCACAACTTGCTACTAGAAGGGTCACTAATGCCAAAGATTTAGTAAAGCGGGACCAGGAGGTTTTTGTGAAGGTTATATCTATTAGTGGGCAGAAGCTGAGTTTGTCAATGAGAGATGTTGATCAGAATACAGGAAAGGATCTGTTGCCATTGAAAAAGAGCTTAGGCGACGATCGGTTGACAACTAATCCTTCAACCATGAATGGTGAAGGTTCTAAGACCAGGATTGGTCTGTCAGGAATCAGGATTATGGACCAGGAGGATGTAATTCCATCACGTAGACCGCTGAAGAGGATGAGTTCACCTGAAAAGTGGGAAGCGAAACAACTTATTGCTGCAGGTGTTTTGGGGGTGCAGGAACATCCCATGTTTGACGAAGAAGGGGACGGAATGCTCTATCAGGAAGAAGGTGCTGAAGAAGAGCTTGAGGTTGAGTTGAACGAAGATGAACCCCCTTTCTTGCAAGGGCAGAGTCGTTATTCAGTTGATATGTCCCCTGTTAAAATTTTTAAAAATCCTGAAGGATCATTGAGTCGTGCTGCTGCACTACAATCAGCTCTGATAAAGGAGAGAAGGGAAGTAAGGGAGCAGCAACAGAGAACGATGCTTGATTCCATCCCTAAAGATCTCAACAGACCCTGGGAAGACCCAATGCCAGAGACAGGTGAGAGGCATCTAGCACAGGAGCTTAGGGGTGTTGGTTTGTCTGCCTATGACATGCCAGAATGGAAGAAGGATGCTTATGGTAAAGCCTTGACCTTTGGCCAGAGGTCTAAGCTATCCCTCCAGGAGCAGAGGCAGAGTCTTCCTATTTACAAATTGAAGAAAGAACTGGTTCAGGCTGTCCATGATAACCAGGTCCTGGTTGTCATCGGTGAGACAGGTTCTGGTAAGACAACACAGGTGACACAGTATCTAGCCGAGGCAGGGTATACAACGAGGGGAAAAATTGGCTGTACTCAACCTCGTCGAGTGGCTGCAATGTCAGTGGCTAAGAGAGTTGCTGAGGAGTTTGGTTGTCGATTAGGTGAAGAAGTTGGTTATGCTATTCGTTTTGAAGATTGTACTGGGCCAGAAACTGTTATCAAATATATGACTGATGGTATGCTTCTGAGGGAGATCCTGATTGATGATAACTTATCCCAGTATTCAGTCGTAATGCTTGATGAAGCACACGAAAGAACAATTCACACTGATGTTCTCTTTGGTTTGCTTAAGCAGCTTATGAAGAGGAGACCTGACCTTCGTTTAATTGTCACATCTGCAACTTTGGATGCGGAGAAATTTTCTGGTTATTTCTTCGACTGCAACATCTTTACAATCCCAGGAAGAACTTTTCCAGTAGAGATACTCTACACAAAGCAGCCAGAAAGTGATTACCTTGATGCAGCTTTAATTACTGTTATGCAGATCCACTTGACAGAACCTGAAGGTGATATCCTCCTCTTCTTGACTGGTCAAGAGGAGATTGATTATGCTTGCCAGTGTCTCTATGAGAGGATGAAAGGACTAGGTAAAAATGTTCCTGAACTGATCATACTGCCTGTCTATAGTGCCTTGCCCAGTGAAATGCAGTCCAGAATTTTTGATCCTGCCCCTCCTGGGAAGAGAAAAGTTGTTGTTGCTACAAATATTGCTGAAGCTTCTTTGACAATTGATGGTATATATTATGTTATTGATCCTGGATTCGCAAAGCAAAATGTCTACAATCCAAAACAGGGGCTTGATTCACTGGTTATTACCCCAATTTCACAAGCATCAGCAAAGCAACGAGCAGGGCGTGCTGGACGAACTGGACCTGGGAAGTGCTACCGTCTGTATACTGAGAGCGCTTTCCACAGTGAAATGTCCCCTACCGCGATTCCAGAAATCCAGAGGATAAATCTTGGGAACACGGTTCTTATGATGAAAGCAATGGGTATTAATGATCTTTTGTCGTTTGATTTCATGGACCCACCTTCCCCTCAGGCTCTCATATCTGCCATGGAGCAACTTTATACTCTTGGAGCATTGGATGAAGAGGGGCTTCTGACGAAACTGGGAAGAAAAATGGCAGAATTTCCATTAGATCCTCCTTTGTCCAAGATGCTTCTTGCTAGCGTGGACCTTGGCTGTAGTGATGAGATCTTGACCATCATTGCTATGATTCAAACTGGAAATATCTTTTACCGACCAAGAGAAAAACAAGCTCAGGCTGATCAGAAAAGGGCCAAATTTTTTCAGCCTGAGGGTGATCATCTTACCTTGCTTGCTGTTTATGAGGCTTGGAAAGCAAAAAACTTTTCAGGTCCATGGTGTTTTGAAAATTTTGTCCAGTCACGATCACTTAGGAGGGCACAGGATGTTAGAAAACAGCTGCTCTCCATCATGGATAAGTATGTATTTCAATTCCTTTTTCATACTGTACTTCTGATTTCAAGCCTTGTTCTCTCTTACTGTTTGCTTATTAACCTTTATTGACTGTTAGCTTAATTGACTTGGGCTTATTTTGTGGATCTCTCTGCTTGATGTTTATTAATTCTCTTTTAGGTTAGAAACTTGTATGGTTGCGACTCGATTCTGATACTTGCTTGCTCTTGCAGGTATAAATTGGATGTTGTAAGTGCTGGAAAGAATTTCACAAAGATCCGGAAGGCTATTGGAGCAGGTTTCTTTTTCCATGCTGCTAGAAAGGATCCTCAAGAGGGTTATAGAACTCTAGTTGAGAACCAGCCAGTTTACATCCATCCTAGCAGTGCTCTTTTTCAAAGACAGCCGGACTGGGTTATTTATCACGAGCTTGTTATGACAACAAAGGAGTACATGCGCGAGGTGACCGTGGTAGATCCTAAATGGCTTGTTGAGCTGGCACCAAGATTCTTCAAGGTGTCTGACCCAACAAAATTAAGCAAGCGCAAGAGACAGGAACGTATTGAACCTCTTTACGACAGATATCACGAGCCAAACTCATGGAGACTGAGTAAACGGCGAGCGTGATATCTTTTTTTTTTCTTGGTTGTGTTGGTTCATTGAAATGCGTAGTGTCTGTTTCTGTAAGAGTGACATATATTAGGTCAATCTAAAACATAATTTTTGACATTTGGAGCACTTCTTTCATATAAGCCTTTTTGCCATTTGAGCTAATTATAGTTTTCAGTGAAGTTCCTCAAAGTTGTTATAACTTTTCTGCTATTTGCTTTTTGCAAGGGACATAATCTTTGACATTCAACTTTAATCTTTTTTATGTTCCAAAGATGAATGGTTAAGCCTTTTGAACTGGATCAAAAAGAAGCTGAAAGAATATGCTAGTTACTCAAGCTAACTACTTTCCAAATCATATTTTAGTTTTGAAAAGTAAATAGAGTATTTCATGAAATATTTAATAACTTTGGATTACAAAATTAATCATTCTTATGCTTTTTCCTTTTTGTATTTTTTCTGGGTTGACTTTGTTAATGTTTGCTGACGACTTTTACTTATTTTTAATGTGTTCCAACTTTAGCATGGATAAGGGATTTACTTAAAACATTGTGTGAACATGTTTTTGTTATCGCTTTTTCTACGTGAATCTGGGTGTTGCTGTCACTGTCGTGAATAGTGCTCTTTTTATTAGTAACGTTGAGATTCATTATTACTCCATTTCTTGTCTAAAGGTTGTTTTCCCCTTAAATTTCTTGTCTAACGGTTGTTTTCCAGACAGCTGCGATTGAAATTATGCCCCATGTTTGATTTAATGCTTTAACCTTCACAATGTTGGTGAATTTAGTAAAATCTGTTCTTTCTCAGCTTTAGCTCTTTCTCTCTGATGTAATGTCATTTTTATACATCCATTTTTAAATGAAGTGTGTTCTCTTCAATGGCTGGTTCTCCTGTGAAAAGCATTTGAAGTTCTAAGGTCCGAAAAGATTATGTTTTGGTTACTATTGAAGAGTTAATTAGTTGGAGACCAATTAGATCTAAAGTTGTCCAGTCCTTGCAAATTTTAGGATTGATGTAACTGCACTAACCACATAATGTTTCAAGTACTTTGTCCTTCATTTCTTGCTTTGACTGTCTCTGCTTTCTACCTGTTGTATGATTATTTATGTTATTGCTGTATTGCACCTCTAAGACTACTTATTAGCAGATATTTATTGGTTAATTTTCTAGTCTTTGATAAGCACGAGTTTGAATGAACCATGGACTGCAGTAGTTTCAAGTCTTAGATAAGCATGAGTCTGAATGAACCATGGATTGTAGTAGTTGGCACCAGATGAATGCCGGAATACTATTTATGATGTAATGAACTTTATCTTTTTAACCATGAGACATTGATAAGTTTTAGTTCCAACATAATTGACTGTCAATTGATTGATTTTTTGGCTTTCAATCGGCACGGGTCAAGTCAGAGGTTGGAAATTCCTACTGAATTTTCTCAACTGTTTCTGCTGCTGATTGCCCACAAGAAACACCAGGTATATATTTCTCATGTTTGATGTAGTTAAAGTAATTGTGACGGAAGTGAGTAGCTGCATGGGTTGTTCCATCCATAACATATTGTATAGGATAAGTTTGGCCCTGATTTTGGTGAACACCTGGGCGAGATATTTGCGAACTCAAGACTGGACCGTGCTGTGACCTATCATGAGTCATGTACAGCTAGTGTAAATTGACAAATGAACTTTGGCTAGTTTCTCTAAGATGCACTTGGAACCATGCAAGTACCATAGTTTTATTGGAAACATGTAATGTTCAAGCTGCCATTTGTTTTATGAGCCATGTATTTGAATTTTTGGACTTCCAATATGCTTGAGTTCTTTTGTAGGCATGTCAAGTTTGCTTCACCATTTTGACCAAAGACTATCCCTGATACAGTCTATACTTCACCTTAGAATATACGTTTAGTTTATTACTATAAACAAAATTTATGGTTGACTATATAAAGCACATTTTTGTAGATGTGGCAATATGGGTTTTCACCTTGTGGGATCAAATAAACAAAATCTACATGTGTGTATAATAGATTTTTGGTGCAAATGACCTTGTTATGACTTTGAAATTCAAACAAGGAGATTATCTTGTGTTTGTATATGCAGCTTATTACAAATTTAGACAAATGAGTCAGTGGAATCATATCTGGAAATATTATAGGATGGCATAGTGGAGAAGGCTGAGAAGAAACTACCAAACTGGAAGGCTCAGTACCTTTCACTAGGGGGTAGGGTCACTGCTATCAATAGTGTTTTAAATTCTTTGCCTACCACTCTAATGTCATTGCTCCCTATCCTAGCTAAGGTGGCCAAAAGGTTAGACAAACTAGGGAGGGATTCCCTGTGGATAGGTAACAAGGAGGAAAGTACGGGCTCTCAGCTACTGGATTGGGAGGTGGTTCAACTGGATAAAAGGTGTGGTGGTTTGGGCATCAGGGATTTAAGAAGGCAGAGCAATGATGAAATGGTTATGGAGATTCAATTGGGAACATGAGGCTCTGTTGAAGGCAGTGGTGTGAGCAAATAGGGCCAGACTGATGAAAGATGTTAGACAGTGGACAACTTAAACTACGTCGTTAGAGATTGTTTGCTATTGCTTCTGCCTCAGCAGAGAAGTAAAGTTCTGCTCTTCTCTCTTCCCCTTACATGTCTAGTTTTATAGCTTAACCCTTACTTTTACGATGAAAGGGCAGAACGTAATAGTAATAAAGGAAAAGTAAGGTGTGGTGGGAAGTCAACTTTTTGGTCTCCAAATTTCAGTCCCGGAAGAATCTTATTTTTATCGCTATTAGGCATAAGTAGTGAAAGAAGTAGGACCTCGACATCAAATATAGGATTGTTTTTTTACACGATCTCTATTTTAGTAGTCCTAGCTATCCACTTTACTATGTGGTAGAGTGTTCATCCCAACCCCTTCGCAGGGGTACATTCCCTTTAATTGAGAGAAGGACTAGAAATTGACTCCCCTATTCTAGATGAAAGAAGGGTACGGAGTTTATCCAAGGAATGCTCTCCCGTGGTGTACTGATAATGTTACTAGAATTTATGGAACATCGGTGTGGAGAATTATCAGAAACCTTTGGCCTAAGTTGTCTTGATAACATGAATTTAAAGGTGGGAAATGGGAGCAAAATATTATTCTGGGCTGATCTATGAATTGGCCAGGGGACTCTGAAGCAGACATTCCCAGACCTCTTCAATATTTTTTCTGATCCTAATGTCTCACTAACTGACAGCTGGTCACCACAAGGGTGGGATGTCACCTTCGGAACACCTAGATGATTGGGAAATGAGCAGATTTGCAGAGTTGATGAAGGTCCTAGAAGGTTTCAATGGCACCACTACAGATGGAAGCATGACAGGGATGAGATCTCAGTTAGAAGAAGCTACAAGAAAGAAGCAGTGATTCAGCCTCAGATCACAGCAGGGCCCTGGAAACAGGTTTGGGGGAACATGGCACCAACAAAAATAAAATGCTTTCGCTTGGCTAGTTTCCAGGAGGCCTGCCTCACACATGAAGAATTGCAGAAGAGAAAGTTTCACATTGCTTCTGACGTTTTCTCTGCTATGAGAAAAGAGAGACCAACAACCACACATTCCTACATTGCAAATTCACTTCTCAATTATGGTCTCCGTTCCTCCAATTAACAGAGCTTAAATGGACAATGCCCGAGTACACAACAGATCTCTTAAGTTGCTGGACAAGGAGAGGGGGCAGCAAGAATCAAAAGAAATGGGGGATATTAATTCCACCCTGTATTTGGTGGACAATTTGGAAGGAGATGAATGGAGGATGTTTTGAAGATGGGACACACAATATCCACAAAGTAAAGGTAGATGCATCGCCACCTTTTATTTTTTGTGTAAAGAATCTTGTACAGAAGAAGCAGAACAATTAGTAGATTTTTTAGGATCTTTGTAAGTAATGTAGATTCCTAACAGTATTTTGGAGGTCTCCAGCATGTCCCTAATGCCGAGGAATACAATTTTACCAGATTCAAAAAAGAAAATATACCCAAGTTCTTACTTTTGCATGTTCTTAGCAGGGAAGAATGAGGGACGCCCAGCTTGGATCACATACTATGAGGTTTCATGGTATGATAGTGGCAAGGACTCATCTGAATGACTGACTGATCACTGATCCTAATATTACTTTTGGCGATAGTTGTCCTACTATATGCTATCCATCTGTTTTATTGGTTTGTTGGGAAAGACATTATGGAAGATCTCAAGTATTTTTTAAAAAGTAATACTGTACCTATTTGGGCTATGCCAGTGAGTTGATCCTCATTCTTCATTCAGTAGCTACAAAATTACTCTATGGATGCGATTAGTACCTCATATTCAGATTTCAAATTTTCCAAAATTTATCAGGTGTATGCTGTTCTGCTGCTGGTTGTTTGTATTCTCATTTGTTTTTAACAAAGAGATGTCTATGATCTTTCATTATGCGATATTAGGCAAGCTTTTCTTTGATTTGGCTAGTTTTAGTGGAAGTGGTTTATATTTCTTCTCACCATAAAAGCTTTCTGGTAGTCCTCTAATTATATTCTGATGGCTGGGCTTTTGTTCTCTGTTATGGTAACATATGTTATTACAGATGCTGTTGGACGGCCTAGGACAGACTTCTTCTGGTGTTGTTTTCCAGACGGAAAAGAAGTAAGACTACGTAGTGTCCGTCATAGTTATTTTTATGTTTTACTACTAATAAGAAATCAGTACATCGAACTGGAAACGTGACAAAAGGAAAAGGTTTGCCTCTTTCATAGGCAAAAACATTTTTTGGGGGTCGTATATTTCTACTTTGATTTCTTTTAGATCTTGATATTTAATTCAAGGTGTTTGTTGATTTCCTTATATTATTTATTTTCGTCTTGTTGATTGCATTTTGGCTAAGATATGAATGGAAATGGAATTTCCATTGGTTTTGTGATTTAGTAGATGTAACTGGGGTTGCAGTCCATGTATGATTCTTTGTCCTCTCATCTTAGCCATTGCTTGAATTAGTTTAAGTCTTGCTCATGTCTTGTGCAGTATAATATGTTTGGCGTTTGGCCATTTGACATGAAATAGCTGTCATGGAAATTATGCTTTCATAATGGAGTCCCTTTCACAATACTTACTGTCCTGTGTTCTCTTTTCAATGGATCTTGCTACTGCAAGGGACATACTTCTCTCTGTTAAATCCAAAAGTTAGCTTGCTGCTGCTGCTGCTGCTTCTCACTGCCATTTTGGCTGGAGAGATTTGACTCTATTTCAAATTTATAGGCTAACTAATTTACTATCTAGACATACCTAATAAAAATTTTGGTTGTCTAGTTTAAGATAAAGCACTATTTAAGTGAGATTCATGGTATTGGATTTGGATGAAGATAGCAGCAACTGGGAGCTGGTATATGCTTTTGGAAACCGTTGTGGCTATATCGGTGAAGAAGAGCGTCTTTGTTTAAATAAAAGATTACTGACTCTTTTACTGACCAACATGCTTGGGAGGGCTTTATCCTATTTCTTCATTTGAATCTCTTTGTGCAATGTAATTGCTACGACCTGAATTAGTCACCCTACTGTTGTTTGGATTGCATATATCTATCAAACTTGCATATTATTATGCCAACATTATTTTCTACTTTGATTTTGTTTCTACTGTGTTTCTTTTAATTTGGTTATCTTTAGGGTGTGCTCGATATGGAGGAAATCGTTTTTTTTTTTCATTTTTCTCATGTTCGATTGGTTGAAATTTTTGGAAAATATTTTCTCTAGGAAAGCAAGTTCTTTAAAATTGAGTTGGAGATTTGAGGTCAATTTGGGGGGAAACCGTTAGTTTTGGAGGGTATGGATGACAAATTTGTAGATGGCGGGGTATGAATGGCCACATATTCTAACGGAGGATAAAGTTAACTATTAAATGAAAGTTGAGGGGTAATTTTGACCCTTTCCCCTTTATTGTTTGAGGGCAAATCCTTAGTTTGGAGGCTAGGGTATGTGGAATACCATAATTAATCAGATGTTATTGTGCTCCCTCGTATGCTATCCACCGCTTCATGCGGCGGTTGTGGAATCTTTCAACGTTGAGGCATCGTACCTTGAGCATACGTTAGCAAGTGTTACTTAACGTGTGCTGAGAGTTTATTTTTAAGTATTTATTTCGTGTCTTATTTTGTATTTCATGATTTGTTGTTAGTTATGTCATATTTAGATGCATTTATTTATTTTTGAGGTTGCATTCTCTACGTTATGATAGACACAACATATGATCTCTATCTTTTTTTATGTTTTAACATTGTCTTCACATAAAATATTAATAATATTTTTATTTTTTTTATTGTTTTATGATATCACTTTCTCTTTCTTTTATGTCTGTTATGTGACCTCCTTGAAAAAATAATTGAAAAGGTGGGTGTTGCTTTAACTATCAGGGAAAGTGGATCCTCATTTTTTAATTATTTACAAAAATTTGTTTTAACTCGTGTGGGAAGGGTATAATACAAATTTTCTCTTATATAGACCTTTGTTTAGAATACACTAAACGATTATATTTTAGTAAGGTGAAACAATTGCTATGGATAGGACCCTCTGATAGCTATTATCCAGTTAATGGTGATTCAAGAATTAAAACAATGCAAACTGCATTGTCAATGCAGTCTAGTGCGCTTCAACTTCAACTGTTTGCTATTGAGAGGGGTGAATTTATTGTCCCAAGTCTTTACATCAGTCAACATAATGAATCTTGCTTTATAAAAATACAGTCACGGAGGGTGAATAAAGGAAGGAAAAGGAGGATGGAAATGAACCTGTAGCTGATGATTACAATAGCAATGAGTTGCAATTTTTTAGAAGAAAAAAAAAGTAACTAAGGAACTAGATTACTTTTTGAAATAGAAAATATTGATGAAACTCAAACAATTGTGGGCAATTACTCAATCGCTAGAAAAAAGAACCTTGGAGTTGATAAGAGTGAATTTACTAGACTTAGATATAAATGTTATATTGGTTGTTCTATGAAGAAGTTATAATGACTCTAAGGTGATTTTTGGAAAATTATCATTTTACCCCTCACGATAGTTATCTCGAGTCTTGTTTGATCAATGTATGAAGTTGGTTTTGAAATTTGATTGTAAACTTGTGATTTTTGGAAGTTTTAGAGTTTTGGAGAGTTAAAGTTGTTAAAAGTGGTTTTTGGTAACAACCGGAGCTACGAGTCTCGAAATGGACTTCCGTCAGTTCTGTTAGCTCTGTAATATGATTTTTGGTCTAGACGTATTGTTGGTTTGGGTTCTAAGGCTTTTGGCTTGATTTTGATCCATTAGACGAAATGCGGGAAAAGTTAAGGCTAAGGTTATGGTACTGATTCTTTAAAAAAAAGAGTTAAGCTAAAGTTTGACTTTAGTCAACGTTTGAGGTTAGAAAGGTTATTTTTGAGTTTTGATGATTTCACTAGGTCCAAATGATTATATTTGGCCTAGTTGAAGGCTTGGTTCAATTCCCGAAGCTTTTGGATAAGTTTCATGTCTTTATTTCAAAAATTGGAGATTCTTAAGTTAAAGTTGACTTTGTTCAACATCAGGTTAAGGTGACCTTGTTTGGGTGTTTTGATGATTCCATTGAGTCTGAACCAGTGTTATGAAAGGCGAAAACCGCAAAAAAGCTCTAAGGAGGCGAAAAGTGCAAAAAAGCTCTAAGGTTCGTAGGGGCTTTAAGCGCAAATAAAGTGTGTTCTTTAATAAAAAAAGGCGCAAAGGGAGAAAAGAAAATAAATATATTTTTTTAGTCCAAGACTAATAATTATAAACATGAATAACAAATATATGACCAAAGAAATTGAATTTTTTTTATGATAAAGTGAAATATCAAATTTTTAGTCACTTCTTCATAAGAGGCTTATTGGCAAGGAAACATTTGCCTTAGAACCTTGATGACGACACTGAAGCGCGCATAAAGCGAGGTGAAACGCTCAATACGTTTTGAGCCTCGCTTCAGTGCTTAAGCGCGCTTAAAGTGCACCTTTGATAACACTGGTCTGAACTATCATTTTCAAGCTAGAAGCATATATGGTTCGTGTTTGGGAGGTTCCAGACGAGTTATGTGCGAGTTTCTAAGCTTTTTGGGTGCCTTGACATTGTTTCACCAATTTGTGTCAACTAAAAGGTTCGTTATTAATTTTAAAGATCAAAAAATTATTTCAAAACTTCGAAAAGTTTGAGCATGAATTATAGGATTGATCTGCAAAGTTTGGTTCATTTTCGCTAAGTCGAGATTGAGCTTTTATCGCGATATATGAAATAATTATTTATCGGGAAGAAATGATAGTTGACTAGACAAATGAATATGGAATTGAGTTTCGATCGAACGAGTAGATCTGTATTATTATTTAAGACATGTAGGAAAAAGAATTGGATCATTTCGCTATTGTATGAGAAATTTACGACATTTTTAGTGAAACAAAAGTTTCTGATTTGCTGGTGCAACTACCGCTGTACATGTATTTAAAAATTTAGACTGTGTAATCTGAGCATATTGGGAGTTCTGCAGCTCGAAAATCATTGATATGAGTGTTGTTAGTTTCAAAATTTTATTGTGGTTACTTATTTGATAGATCACATTGATTTGGAATCCCAACAAAAGGAGAAGACACAAAACCTGGAGTGATTGTTCGATTATTTGAGGCAAGTGAATTTCTCGACCCTTATTAAGTGTATAGAATCATGTATTTCTTTGTGGTATGTATTGAGGAGTAATGACACTTGGTTATGAGTTGACTTGTTGATATTGAATGATCTTAATGCTGAACAAAAAAATAATAAAAGGCAACTTGATTATATATTGATGTGTGATGTGTTGATGATGACTTGAAAGGTCTATTGATTCATTGTTGATATTGTTTTCACAATGGTGTTAGTGTGAAGGTGTCCTTTGGGTAAATGGTTTTGCAAATAGCTGGTTTAAGTTAGCGTTTTTATGTTGTTTATCGCTAACTTGTTTGCTTGTACCTGCAGCTGTATTTAAACAAACGTTATGGGTTTTAAGGAGTTTCCCATCGTCTCCTTTTAGCTCTGGGTTTTTTCCGTCTTCCGGTCGACGTAGCTCCGCATTTTTATAGTCATGCTGCTGACTAGCTTTAGACTTCAGATTATCTTCATTAGTCTTTAGCTTTTGTATCTCGTTGTCCATACTATCCACTTTTATACAAAGTGTAGTTATGGCTTTGAGTAGTTTTTCAATTGTATCTTCTTCCTCAGTCTCAGTCTGAGTAGCTTTGTCTTGATAAGTAATCTGCAATAACATTTTTATCAATTAGGACATATAGCTAGAGATCGTAAATTACCTAAGAACCCAAAGAAAAAACAAATATCAGAAATAATAATAGACGATGAAAAATATACACAAATAGAATATGTAGATTATGAATTAGAAAGCAGCATTGATATAAAAATGATTATCTCCTCATTATTTGTGTGAACATGCTTATTTATATTAGTTCCGAGATACGGTTGTGACAGGTAAATAAATAATTATAAAATTTATATATCTAATTTATCGGTTCGATTTGATTATTTTTTCAGTTGTTTTTTTAGTGAAACCAAAACCAAACCAAAATAGTATCGGTTTTCAAAATTTTAAACCAAATCTAACCAAATATCAATTTTTTAATCGATTCGGTTCGGACTGCGGTTCGATTTGATTTTTTAACCATAACCATGAATAACCCTAATTATCGAGGTTGGTTATCACGTTAGAAATTATTTTCTACTCTCTAGAAAAAAAATAAAACATATTTTTTGATTCATGAAGCAAATACAAAAAAAAAAAATTCTACTCACCAACCAAATCAGAAAATAAATAAAAAATCAATTGTTTTTCAAGAAAACATTTTACCAAACACAGGAATGTCAAAAAGTAAAGCTCGTGTGTAATTTTTGACCTCCATCTGGAGCTCGTGTTTTTTGGTCTGGATTGGCTGAGTGCAGTAGCAAGGAACAATCAATATTGTCCAGACCAAGGTAAGAAGCAATCATTTGCTTTGTCAACATCTGCTCATTGTATTGGTTCAGCCATGGGAATTTTCGCCTACAATGTCAATGTGGTATCCCCAAATTTTGTTCTTCCCCAAAAACCACTTTTTATCTCAGAATTTCCTCTTCCACAGGTTCTCATTAATCCCTCACGCAGGCGCAGCATCACACTTGAAGTAGCTTTCAGCATGACAGAAAACCCAGGTGACAATTTTTAGCAGAATAAAAATGTAAAGACAAGTGCTTTACTGTGATAATACACAAAATGGCTTTATGAAGTTGTAATGTTTACACCAATGTCAAAAACATCACGAAAGAGAAGAGGTCAATTCTGTTTTGTTTTCAGTATGGATGAGGACTCCCAACTCTGCTGGAGCAACCAACATTTGTTTTGGCCATTGTGATCTACATTGTTTAAGAATTCTGAAAAAAAAGTGTTTTCATTATGCACACTTCTAGCTTACTGTGTTGTGAACTAACTCATGTTCAGCACCGAAATCAGTAGTTAATCACTCTAGACTTTCTCTGCCAATAGTGCTTCAGTCGTGTAACCAGTACTGCTCCCCAGCTATTACACTCACTTCCGATCATAGTGCCTAAAAGTTGTGTAGCTAGTGCCAATTTAACTGCAGCAACTTTGTTAAATATAGCACACTCTGTTTCCAGGAGTCATTCTGGGATCTATGCTGGATTAGTCCATAAATGATGCTTGGAATGAATAAAAAGAGAGTCAACCCGATTAAGTCACTAAACATAATTCCGGGATTTTTGACAACTTTTGGTGAAAGTCTGAGGCTCTTCTTCATATTCAATATGGAAGCCTGATACCAATTAAAAATGCTACAATAAACTCATCAATTTGGTTATACAGGAGAAAGAGGCAATGCTGATCCCTTGACAACTAATAACATGTTCTGTGACATTCTTCTGTCTACTTACCTATGCACGTGTCCTGATGTCCAGCAGCTGTGCAGAAGAAAATTACAGTGCTGAACCAACACAATGAGAAACTAGTTGGAGTGTTGCATGATACTGGATCTATGGAGATCGTGGTCTTGTGTCATGGATTCAGATCGTCAAAGGTCTGAACTATTCCCCTTTCACTATGGTTCTTGTGCTTCATTAGCTGTTCTATTGCTTCCTTGAGTTTTCTGGTAAAGTCACCTAGTTCAATGGCGCTGACATAAGTTTCAGAAAGTAAGTTGCCTCGGCTGTAAGTATGTAGTGCTGTAGCGTCCCACCACTGTGACATATCTGACTTTATTTTCACCAATGCTCTTGAGCAACAATAGTGTAAGTCTGAAATCATCCAAACAAAATAAGTGAACAAAAACAGATAATGTCAGTTATTAATTAATTGAAGAGTTACATAGTACATGTTGCTGGTGGGAGGTGGTAGGTATCCCATGAAATTAGTTGAGGTGCCTGCAAGCTGGCCCGGACACCACAGTCATCAAAAACAATTAATTGAAGAAAGAATTCTTACTCAAAAAAAAAAGTCTTGCTCAAAAAGATAATTGAAGAATGAATATATTTGGAGGATGGGTTGAGGAATCAAACTAAATCAGCTTTATTTGCTTAGTTGCATTTTGATGCAGAAATGTGAGGGCTAAGAATGATGTCAGATTCCCAAGTAGTAGGGCTTTACTTAGATTCTCTTAAATGAGATTTTTAGTCTGTATTGTTTTCAGCATCCATTGCTGCTTCACATCTCTGTTAACAAAGTTCCTGTTGATTTTTAGTTGACTGGTGATTTTCCACGTTGACTTGACCCTGAATGGGGTTTACTGATATCAAGATTTACTGGTTCTTTTTGAGTAAAGCAGATCTAGTTGACCAATGCCCTTGGCAAGGCACATTGGGTTATACCACTCGAGCACCAGAATTTGGCTAGTGCTCAACCTCATGAAGATTGAACAGCATCGGGTCATACAAGTACAAATATGAGCAGCATCTAGTAAAACAAGTTCAAATTTGAGATTATTTGTGTCAATATAATGCAAGTACTTGCAGATTCACCTTCCACTCTGTCAAAAACAAATTTTATGGGGTTTTGGGGAGAAATGGTTGAAGTGGATTGACTATTGTATAAAAATTGTTCGGTTCTCCATTTTAGTGAATGGAGAACCTGCTGGATTTTCCCCATCAGAAAGGGGTCTAAGGCAGGGAGACTGATACGACTACTCCTTTATCTTAGTTTCTTTGTTTTAAATAGGATAAAATATATAAGTAGTAGTTATCTATAGTAGTTATAAGCAACAATTATTATCGGCAGTTATCTACAACAATAATTGTTTCTTTGTGATAGGAGTTATCTTTATGATAAGTATAAATATATGTATCTAGGAGAATTTCGGTAGGAAGAAGAAAAGTATTATCATTATCTTTGTATCTAGAGATTTGTCCACTCCATACAGACATAGTTATTGGTTAATGCAGTGTTTAAGATTCTTGCACTTTATTTAACCAGTAAAGTTTCTTTCTCATCTTGTTTTAACTTAGTTTCTATCAGTTTGGTATAGCAGATGCTTTGAAAACAAGGCTAATTCAATAGAGAAAGTCAAATGGAACTGCTTGACTACTTTTTATTTTTGGTATAAAGAAGAAGGGACAGAAAAAGCTGCACAAATTTTAGATTTTATAGGCACTTTGTAATCTATTAGCCTTTTTGTTTTCTCTCTTGTTGGGAACCAATTTTTGGAGGTCTCCAGCATAAGGAATACAACATTATCTTTCTCAAAAAATATTTGCAATTGATGCTCTAGATAACTATAGTGAATATACAACTTTGATTTGGCTTCAGTTAAAACTGAACTCTGAACAATTTCATCGAGCAAATTATCTTTTTTGACTTTTCGGACCAGATAATATTGAATTTAAATGTAAAGTACCTTAAGTTCATGATTGAAGCAATTACTGGCTCACTGACTTTCTTGCATAATTTAATAAGTTAAATTTTTTGGTTAAGTTCCACAATAGATGATTTTTTTCTCTGTGCTTTTTATCAGTATATGTGTAGTCTGTTTGATGGTGGGAGAGTTGTTGATGAAGCATCTAAATTTTCATTGTGTTTCTGTTGCTAGGACTTCAACACTATGGTGAACCTTGCTGGTGCCCTGGAGAAAGAAGGAATCAGTGTATTTCGCTTTGACTTCCCTGGAAATGGGTAAGCTCTTGTATTAAAAGGACCATCTATATTATTCAGGCAATCTCTAGATAAAGAGGGAGCTTTACATTTACTGTTATGAATTCTCTTTAGGTAGACTACTGTTATTGGTGTGAACAGTATCTTCTTCTTATTTAATTTCTTTTTATGAGAAAAATGTGCAATTATATCTAGTTATAGGAGCTGCTATTCAGTTTGTATTTAATCTGTGGCTTCTATTTCTCCCTTACCATTGGTTCATAGTATTTACTGCAACTGCCTAAAAGGCTAAATCTATAGAGGCTTTTAACTTCCAAATAAATAATAGTTGTGAGCTGACCTTTTCCCTAAGGGAATAAATCATTATTCCAACAATGTGAGCAGGGTTGGTCATAACTCTAAAGTGTCTACATTCTAATGCTTTTCTTTCTTGATTTCTCGTAGAGGTAGTAAACACAACGGAATACAGACCTAACTTGAGGTCAATGCAATGGGTCAAAAGCAAAATCTTACATCATTTATATTCCATTATTCTCTTTGATTTACTTCCGCTCTCATCATCTTAGCTTTCAGAAATTTGTTGTCCCAAATTTCTGTATGCAGTGACTAACATTAGTTCTTTCACAATTCTTGGTTGTACATTATCAACTGCTTTCCAGTGAAAGCGAAGGTTCATTTCAGTATGGTAACTACCGTAGTGAGGCGGATGACTTGCATTCTGTGGTTGAATATTTCAATGGAGCAAACCTCAAAGTAACAGCAGTCCTTGGACATAGTAAAGGTGTGTCAACTTTTGCCAAGAGTTGTATAGTATATTAAGAATATTTTTATGCACTATATTGAAGAAAAATGTTTTGCCCGCGAAATTATTATGCTTTAGGTTTTTATTTATTTTTTGATGATATCCAGATGCGACAATAGGATGCGATTATACCAGCACTAACACACCGGGATCTCATCAGAACTCCGAAGCTAAGTGTGCTTGGGTGAGAGTAATACTAGGATGGGTGACCCCTGGAAAGTCCTTGTGTTGTATCCCTCCTTTTTCCTTGAACCGAGGGTCTATCGGAAATGGCCTCTCTACCTGTCAAGGTAGGGGTAAGGTCTGCATATAGTCTACCCTTCCCAGACCTCACCTGTGGGATTACACTGGTTATGTTGTTGTATCTGGATGTGATAATCTTCTTCTCCCACATAATCACATTGTGGCTCTTCCTTCATGCAGGGCAGAGGCATAGTGGTAGTTATAGGTTCAGCAGAATCCACTAACTTTGGCTCAAACCTTATGTTTGTGTTAAAAATTCATTTAGTATGTACAAATTATTTATCCAGAACTCAATAAGCAAAAAGAATGGTGGTCTAGAACCCATAAACAAAAGAGCCTAGCTCCGTCTCTGTCTTCATGGAATCCTGTTAAGGTGTAGCTGCAAAATCAAAGTTCAAGACAAAAGAGAAAAGAGAAAAGAGAAGAAGCATCTCAAGGTGCTAATATGTGCCAAAGTCCCTTGTTCCTTTTAGATTATATCAGCTAGTTGTCATTATTAAAGAATGATATCAGATAGCTGTTGTTGTACCCCTTATTAATTTTGAAACTAGTTGTCCTAAGTACAGACAACATTTTGATAATGGTGGTTTCTGGGCCAGCTTGAGCAGCCCATGACTATTCTACTAGGAACCTGCTACCTCCACCAACACAGATACTGGGTAATTTTGTCAGCATGATTAGGCAGATGAGAAGAAGAGAACAGATGGAAGGCTAGGTTGTATATTCATTGCTAGGGCCATACACGAGAAATATCAGCTATGAGAAGTCCTTGTGGTTGAATTCGTTGCTCCTAACTCATGTGCCAAAAGAGAAAAAGGACCAACAAGAAGGATATGTATACTTAGGTTTGACAAATTCTTTTTACCTCAATAAAAGATAATTCAAAGAGTTCGTCACCTCAATGCAAATAACGGAAATTATCCCTGAATATTAATCACTGTGGGTCAATAGGGATGTACTTTGTTTTGTGCTCTTGTCTTCCTCTATAAATGACATTAAGTATTATCATTTTGTCATGTTCATGTAAGTTGACTAATTATCAGAAATAAACTGTTGCAGGAGGGAATGTTGTGCTTCTATATGCTTCTAAGTATCATGATGTTCACACAGTAATCAATTTGTCTGGCCGTTATAATCTAGAGAAAGGCATTGCAGAGCGCTTGGGCAAGGACTTTCTGAAAATAATCAAGAAGGATAGCTTCATTGATGTTAAAAATAGAGCAGGTAATGACAGTAAATTTTTATCCTGCTTATGCATATAAACATTTTCCCCTTTCACCAGCAGAGAGTGGAATTCTTTGTTTCGTCATTTATATAGTTAATGTTAATTCAGATTATAGAGAATATGTGAAATTGATAGAATACTAATCTCAATTTGGGAATGCCACAACTGCCCCTGATTTTCTTGATTTCTCTATCATGCCTATGTTTTAACAAGTTTGACATCTCAAGAGTGATAAGAGTCAAAATGCACAATATCTACTGCTTTATCCCCTTTATTTGTTTTGTTTACTTTTAGGAATTTTAGGACTAATAGCTGAGGAAAGTAAGAATGTATCTACCCCAGCCATGATGCTTTATATCTAGTATTACCTTGGTTTCTCTTTGGCTCTTGAAACCAAGATGCCTATGAACTATAGTACTTAGCTTAGACAGACTAAGGCTCCAATGACAAGTAAGAACCTCTTGCTCAGTATGTTAAATGATTATTTAGGCTTCCATAGCCGTTTTCTTCCCCATTTATGGAGTAGGTTTTAGCTAATGACAATGCATTGGATTTTCATTTTCTTTGGAGAGCTGAAAATATGACTTCTCTGTTTGTAGGAAATGTTGAATACCGTGTTACTGAGGAAAGTTTAATGGATCGACTTAATACAAACATGCATGATGCATGCCTTCAAATTGACAAAGGATGCAGGTTGGACTGATCTTACTTCCATTATGTCAATACCTTCTCTTTGTCATTGGCATCTCTCTAGGTGTAACAGACTCGCTGCAAAAACAAAAAAAAGTAAGTCGAAGGAAAATAAAGCCACTGCTGAACTTTGTGGCTTTTGCAAATATCACTCGTGCAAATGGTTTTTCTTACAGTAAATTCTATTCAATGCAACTTTAGCAAGAAAATACTCGGAAAACTTTGCTCTCAACAGCAAGACAACCACTTCAAAGAGAGAATACTAATAGAACAGCTGTCTTGCTTTCACCAAGTTGTTACACTCGTGAACAATTAATCCATCTTAAGATGTTATCTCAGAATCCTAGTTGCTCATCTACATCTATTGTTCTCGTTCTCAACTAACAAAATAAAGAGAGACATTACTTTCTTCGGGAAGATGGAGATGTGGATGGAAATTAGGAAACACAGAAGAAAGAGATCTGTTAAACTATTGAACTTGAAAAGCTTGAAGCTTTCCTTTATGTTGTTTCTTGGTACGACCAGATTTACCGCTGAAGTTTTTTTTTTGATAAAGGTAAAGTTGTATTCCTCAACAATGAGGGTATGCTGGCAACCATCAAAAAGATTTACATCAGTGACCCAAAAAAGGCCAACTCAAGAAAGCTGCTACTAAACTTATAAAGAAGAGAAACAATTTAAAATCTGTCCAGCATCCTCTATATCCTCCTCTTTACACCAAAAAAGAAAGTCTTCATACAATGCCATTTGATCTTTTGCACTGATTCTGCAGTATTTTCCATCAACCTCTTGTTTCTTTCTCTCCAAATAGTCCACCATATATAAGAGGTATCATGTTCCACCATTTCTTCTGGCTCTTACTCCCCCCTCTTCTCACCCAGCAACTAAGGAGGTCTGCAGTGTGTTCTGGCATTGTTCAGTTTGTGTGTGTTCTGCTTAGTGGCCCATAATTGAGCAGTGACTTTGCAATGGAGGAATAGATGGCTATTAGTCTCATTTGTCTCATTACATAGTGAACACCAAGAAGCTATTTCAAAGCCTCTTCTTTGGAACTTTTCATGAGTTATGCATGCCCTTCTAGCCACTAGCCATGAGAAACACCTCACTTTAGTTGGCACTTTATTCTTCCATACCTTACTCCATGGTCCAGAGATTTCCCCTGGAAGTTCCTTCACTTTCCTATTGTACAATCTGCTGACTGACAACATACCATCATGATTGTGTTTCCAAATGATTACATCAGCTTCCAGATTTGTGCCCTTGAAATCATCTAGTGTTTGTAGCATCTCGGCTACTGTCCCTATCTCTCAGTCATTTAGTAACCTTCTGAAGCTTACATTCCACCCTTGTTCAGACCATACCTCATTTACCATTGCATCTGGAGAAGAGATGAGGGTATATATATCTGGATAGGAAGACATCAAGGAGTCCTGACCAATCCAGTGATCTTTCCAGAAAAGAACCCTGGTCCCATTCCCCACTTTGTATCTCATATTGTGTTATAGTTGACTCCATTAATTTCTGATAGTTCTCCACACCGAGACACCATACGGGATATTCACCATATCGGAAACCCATGGGCTATTCTGGCCGTACTTGTTACTGATAACTTCCTTCCAAAGTTCTTGATCCTCTCTTCCAAACCTCCACAACCATTTTGCCAACAAGCACTTGTTTGTAGCCCCAAGTTTCTAATCCCTAACCCCCTTGAGCTTCTACTAAGCAAAGCAGTTTGCCATTTGACAAAATGTATTCTTTTACCTTCCTTGATTCCCGACCAAAGGAAGTCCCTCCTTAATTTATCAAGTCTTTCTTTCACTTTGGCTGGCATAGGGAATAGGGACATCACATAGGTAGGTAAAGAGTCTAGTACAGAGTTTATCAGTATGATTCTCCCACCGAAGGATAGATATTGAGATTTCTAGTTTGCCAGCTTCTTCTCAGTTTTTTCAATTATACCATCCCATATCACTAGCTCTTTATGGTTGTTTCCAAGTGGCATACCTAGGTAAACAATTGGGAGTTTTTCAATTCTGCACCCCAAAATGTTTGCTAAGGCCTGGATCTGTGTAACCTCTTTGATGGGATATATACAACTCTTCCTCCAATTGACTGCCAAGCCTGAGATAGCCTCAATGACTACCCAAATCATTCTAACAATTCTAATTTGTTCCTCCTTAGCTTCACAAAATATGACATTGTCATCAGCATAAAGCAAGTGACAAATCTGCATATCCACCCCTGAGATACTGCCTACTTTGAATCCTTGCAACAATGAGTTTTGAGTAGCTACCCTCATCATACTATCGAATCCTTCCATGGCTATGATGAAAAGGAAAAGGGGACAAAGGGTCTCCCATCGGAGACCTCTTCATGAGGAAAAAAAAACAGTTTTTATACAGACCTCAATCCATCTCAACCATCTCTCACCAAACCCTATTTGTTTTAAGATATTAAGCAAGAACTCCCAGTTGACATGATCATATGCTGATAACAACAAGGTTAAGGGAGATCACAAATAGAGAATTAAATATTAGAATGCGGAAGCACAAAGAAAAGAAACAAAAAAAACTAAATAAAGATATGGGAAATTCGAAGGAAAGATCCACGAATTTCCAAAGATTAGATGTTCTAAGGCCTTGAAAAGATCCAAGTAACAACGTATAGATTTATGGAAGAAATCTAACGCCTTTACTTGAGAAAACGAATCAAAACGATAGATTCGGATCTTGACCGCTTTATGAGTAACTAAAGACAATAATTAGTATGTAGAAACTAATCACCTTCTAAAGAATACCAAAAAGAAACCAAAGATATCACAAGAAGAAATTACTTTATACCTTAAACTATGAAACTAGTAAAGGTTTAAAGATAAATTCTCAAAGAACAAGTCACAAAGGTTCAAAGAACTCTCTCAAATATTCTTAATATCAATCTAAATTGTCTTTAATGAATGAAAAGGACTCCTATATATAGGAGAAGGGAAAAACGTCCAAGAAGCCAAACCCTAAAAAAAACAATTACAAGGAATCCTACTCTAGAAAGGAAATAAAGTAACCTAACTAGGAACACATTTAGTACTTCTAGGAAAGCATTAAATGGTACTTAGGAGACCATAAATAGACTAAGGGAAATATTAATAACCTATATATAAATAAATAAATAAGGTAAATCCCAACTAGGAAAAGAATCTTGACAATCTTGGAAAGTTTGACTAGTCTTCTCTCAAAACTTGGGCAGAAAGCAACTCTTGTTGTGGCTGATTCTTGGACTCTTCTTGACCTTTTTTGCACGAAATTGGACCTTAAAATTCCTCATCTTGGGCTTGAATTTGGGCCACCAAATAATTGTAGCATTTGGACAATTCCTCTCCCTTGGGCTTGAGCTCTTCTTCCCCAATAAGAAACCTTTGGATCAGCGATTGAAGCCCATTGAGCTTATCATTGAACTCCTTGGTTTGAGATCTTGTTATGGGCCTCCTTGGAGTTTCTAAAGCGTCATCCTTGTCCTTCAATGGAGTAGAGCTTCCTTGGATGCTATCATTCCCCTCTTCTTGAAGAGAATTCGTCCTCGAATTCAAATCTGCATCAAAATGGGAAAGATCAGAAACATTAAAAGTAGCACTAACTTGGAACTCACCAGGAAGATCAAGTTTATAAGCATTGTCTCCAATCCTTTCAAGGACTTTGTATGGCCCACTTCCTCTAGGATCTAGTTTGGTCTTTCTTTTGGAAGGAAATCTTTCCTTTCGCATATGCACCCAAACCAAGTCACCAGGTTTAAAAACAACATATTTTCTGCCCTTATTCCTTCGCAATGCAACTTCCTTGTTCTTCTTTTCAATTGCAAGCCTTGTTTGTTCATGAATTTTCTTCATCATATCAGCCTTCTTCTTACCATCAAGATTAGCAAAATCATTAGTAGGCAAAGGCAATAAATCAAGGGGGGTAAAGGGGTTGAATCCATATACAACTTCAAAAGGAGTCTTACCAGTAGAAGAATGGAATGTTCTATTATAAGCAAATTCTACAATAGGTAAGTAATCTTCCCAAGAAGTCAACTTTCCTTTCAAAATAGCCCTCAACATGTTCCCTAAAGTTCTATTAACCACTTCCGTTTGCCCGTCCGTTTGTGGGTGACAAGATGTAGAAAATAGCAATTTAGTTCCCAACTTTCCCCAAAGAATTCTCCAAAAGTGACTTAAGAACTTGGCATCCCTATCGCTAACAATAGTTCTAGGTATTCCATGCAATTTAACCACTTCCTTTACAAACAAGTCAGCCACATGAGATGCATCATTAGTCTTTTTACATGGGATAAAACGAGCCATTTTAGAAAATCTATCTACTACCACAAATATACTATCCTTACCATACTTAGTCCTTGGCAGCCCCAATATGAAATCCATAGAAATATCAATCCAAGGGGAATTAGAAACAGGTAAAGGAGTATAAAGACCATGCGGCAATGTTCTAGACTTAGCCTGTTTACATTCAAGACAATAAGAACACACTTTTTCAACATCCTTTCTCATGCTAGGCCAATAAAAATGTTCAGAAAGTATTTCCAGTGTTTTGGGTACACCAAAATGTCCCATTAGCCCTCCACAATGTGCTTCCCTAACAAATAGTTCACGCAACGAGCAGTTAGGAACACATAATTTATTTTCCTTGAATAGAAATTCATCTTGAAGATTAAATTTCTCAAAAGGACCTAACTTACATTCAGCAAAAATCTCACCAAAATCAGAATCATTAGCATAGAGGAACTTGATTTGGTCAAAACCCAATAACTTTGAAGTAAGAGTAGAGATCAAAACATACCTTCTTGAGAGTGCATCAGCAACCACATTCTCCTTTCCTTGTTTGTAAGCAATTACATAAGGAAAAGTTTCAATAAACTCTACCCATTTAGCATGCCTACGACTAAGTTTACCTTGGCTCTTCAAGTATTTTAATGACTCATGATCAGTCTTGACCACAAATTCTCGAGGCCACAAGTAGTGCTGCCATGTAGCTAACGCCCTCACCAAGGCATATAGCTCCTTATCATAAGTTGAGTAGTTCAATGTTGCTCCACTTAGCTTTTCACTAAAGTAGGCAATTGGCTTGGAGTCTTGCATCAAAACTGCACCTATGCCCTTACCAGAGGCATCACACTCAACTTCAAAAGACTTAGAAAAATCAGGCAATTGCAAAAGAGGCGCAGAACACAATTTATCCTTCAGCAAGTTAAATGCATCATCTTGTTCCTTTCCCCATGTAAAAACCTTATCTTTTTTAATAACTTCAGTTAAAGGAGCAGCAATGGTGCTAAAGTCTCGCACAAACCTCCTATAAAAACTAGCAAGTCCATGAAAACTCCTAACTTCAGTTACACTATTAGGTTTAGGCCATTCTTTTATTGCCTTGATTTTCTCATCATCTACTTCAACTCCCTTAGAACTGACCACAAAACCTAAGAAAACCACACGATCCACACAGAAAGTACACTTTTTGAGATTAGCAAATAAGCGCCGATTTCTAAGAACTTCAAAAACTTGTTTTAAGTGCTCTAGGTGTTCATCCAGATTTTGAGAAAAGATCAAGATGTCATCAAAATACACCACAATAAATTTTCCATGGAAATCTTTAAAAACATGATTCATTAGTCTCATAAAAGTGCTTGGTGCATTAGTCAAGCCAAAGGGCATAACTAACCACTCATAAAGTCCATATTTGGTCTTAAAAGCAGTTTTCCATTCATCTCCAGGATTCATACGAATCTGATGGTAACCACTCTTTAGATCAATTTTAGAAAAGATTTTGGAACCATATAGTTGGTCCAACATGTCATCAAGACGAGGGATAGGATGGCGATACTTTACCGTTATCTTGTTGATGGCTCGACAATCTACACACATCCTCCATGTTCCATCCTTTTTGGGGACCAATAGGACTGGAACAGAGCATGGGCTCATACTCTCTCGAACAAATCCCTTTACAAGCAATTCTTCAACTTGCCGTTGTAATTCTTTGGTCTCTTCAGGATTGCTCCTATAGGCAGGCCTATTAGGAAGTTGAGACCCAGGCACAAAGTCTATTTGGTGCTCAATCCCTCTCAAAGGTGGCAATCCCTTTGGAGTGTCATCAGGAAAAACATCTTCAAAATTCTGCAAAAGAGAAGAAACACTATTTGGCAAAGAAGGAGTTAGTTGTTCAAAATTAATCAATACTTCTTTGTAAGTAAGTAGTATTATGGGCAGTCCCTCTCTCCTAGCATTCAAACACTCTTTGGCTTTTATATAAAGACTCTCATTTTTCTTTTCCTTAGCCTCTTTCCTCTCACCAAAACATTTTATTTTTTTACTCACACCCTCTTTTACCTCTTTACTTAGATCGCTGCCCTCTCTCTCTTTCTCTCGGCCATCTCTCTTTTTTTCTATCTCTTGGCCTTTTTCTTTTCCCTCAAGCTCACTTTTTACCTCTCCCTTTTGTTTTCCCATTGTTTCCCTCAATCGTTTTTGATCTTCAAACACTTGAGAAGGAGATAATGGTGCAAGAGTATACTTCTTACCATTATGCAGAAGACTATACCTATTCTTTCTCCCATGATGATTAGTATCCCTATCATACTGCCAAGGTCGGCCAAGTAAAACATGACATGCTTGCATTGGAACTACATCACAAAGAATCTCATCTTCATACCTACCAACATTGAATGAAATCATGCATTGTTTGTTTACTTTTACTTCTCCACAATCATTCAACCATTGGAGCCTATATGGGGTAGAGCGCTTCATGCATGCAATTCCTAGTTTATCCACCAAGTATGAACTCACCACATTTGCACAACTTCCCCCATCAATAATCATAGAATAAGTCTTCCCTTTTATCCCACACCTAGTATGAAACAAATTCTCTCTCTGCCCTTCATCAACACTACCCAAATTGATAGTCATAATTCTCCTAACCACCCCAATTATACCATCATTAGGCAGTTCCAAATCATCTTCCTCACTTACACCTTCTCCCTCTTCTTCTTCCCCCTCACTTTTTTCACTCTCATATTCTCCATTCTCTCTAAGTAGGATGTTTCTTCTACTTGGACATTCATGCATCATATGCCCCCTTCCATGACATTTGTGACATTGACTAGAACTTGAAGGTTTAGAAGATTTAGGATTAAAGGTTTTACCTCCCTCCTCAACCTTACCTTTACCTCTATCATCTTGAGGTTTGGAAGGAGCTTTCCCCTCTTGAGTTGACCATGGCTTCTTAGAGATAGTGTTTGATCGACTTCTCCATGAGTTATTTTGCTGCTTTTTCTCAATTTGTTTTTCAACTTTTACAGACAAATCAACTAACTCATCTAAAGTTACATATTGTTGTATCTCTACTACATTAGCTATTTCTGTATTTAAACCATTTAAAAATCTAGCTATTGTAGCCTCTTCTTCCTCCATGCAGTTAGCTTGGATCATAGCCATATCCATGCTTTTGAAGTACTCATCCACCGACATGGAGCCTTGCTTCAAGCGTTGAAGGCGAGATTGTAGATCTCTTTGGAAGTATGATGGAATAAATTGCTTCCTCATTACCCTCTTCATCTCTGCCCACGTAGCAATAGGTGGTAACTCCTCTTGCAATCTGTCCCTAGCAAGCTTTTTCCACCAAGAAGCAGCATAATCAGAAAACTCAACAATAGCAAGTTTAACTTTCTTACCCTCAGAGTAGTTATGGCAATCAAAGATGGCTTCAACTCGTCTCTCCCAATCAAGGTACAAGTCTGGATCCCTTGTCCCCTTGAAAGATGGCATCTTCATCTTTATACTATTTATATTATCATCTTCTACTCTACCTCTTTGTCCCCTCCTATCTCTTCTTTCTAGATTAAATTCAACATCAAAATCATCATTATCATATTCAGGATTTACAAAAGGGATATGGGGTACATTCCTTCTAACTTGGGGTCTAACATTATTTGGGGGTACAACATTATTCTCCCTCCTAATTGCAGCTATGGTGTCATTCTGTTCGATAATCATATCCCTCATCTCTTGAAATTGAAGGGTCCATCTCTCAAATTGTTGGTGCATAGCTTGAAGGGTGAAGTCGTTCCTTCCTTTGACCTCGGCTTCTAAACGAGCCCTTTCCTCATTACCACCTGAATTAGACATCTAAAAAAAAAAGAATAAATGATCAAGTATCACACTTTTAATATGGCTTTTACCCTCTTTTTAAACTCACCCACACTTGCCTTTTTCCACTCAAAATCACCTTTGAACGAGAATACTTTGTAGATTTATAATTAAACCAAAACGTGTATCAAGTTCGTAGTAATAAAGTATGGAATCTTGGGGTACAAAAGAAAGTAAAGAACTAGTCCTAGAACAAGTAGGATTTAGTTGAAACAAAACGCGAATAAAAAGGAACTTATTTTAGAATTATAAGAACAAGAAAAAAAAAAAAATTCCTCTTATTCTTAAAGGTCTAGAATCCCCTCTTCTTGCTACCTTCTTGCTTGGAAACAAATTAATGCAAAACTTGGAGAGCAAGTAATAAGTTTACTTGGAGAGCAAGTAATAAGATTTCTTGAATAGCAAGTAATAAGCTTTCTTGGGTATCAAGTAATCAAATTTCTTGGAGGACAAGTAATCAGATTTCTTTGAGAGCAAGTTATAACTTTTTTTTTTTTCTGTTCACGCAACTGTAATAATTTTTTAATTTTTTTTTTTCACGACGCTACTGTTCACGTTTTTTTTTTTTTTTTTTTTTTTTTTTGTTGCTCTAAGAAGAAATTCCAAGATTTATCAAGAACGGAATCTTGATAGAACCGCTCTGATACCACTTGATAACAACAAGGTTAAGGGAGATCACAAATAGAGAATTAAATATTAGAATGCGGAAGCACAAAGAAAAGAAACAAAAAAAACTAAATAAAGATATGGGAAATTCGAAGGAAAGATCCACGAATTTCCAAAGATTAGATGTTCTAAGGCCTTGAAAAGATCCAAGTAACAACGTATAGATTTATGGAAGAAATCTAACGCCTTTACTTGAGAAAACGAATCAAAACGATAGATTCGGATCTTGACCGCTTTATGAGTAACTAAAGACAATAATTAGTATGTAGAAACTAATCACCTTCTAAAGAATACCAAAAAGAAACCAAAGATATCACAAGAAGAAGTTACTTTATACCTTAAACTATGAAACTAGTAAAGGTTTAAAGATAAATTCTCAAAGAACAAGTCACAAAGGTTCAAAGAACTCTCTCAAATATTCTTAATATCAATCTAAATTGTCTTTAATGAATGAAAAGGACTCCTATATATAGGAGAAGGGAAAAACGTCCAAGAAGCCAAACCCTAAAAAAAACAATTACAAGGAATCCTACTCTAGAAAGGAAATAAAGTAACCTAACTAGGAACACATTTAGTACTTCTAGGAAAGCATTAAATGGTACTTAGGAGACCATAAATAGACTAAGGGAAATATTAATAACCTATATATAAATAAATAAATAAGGTAAATCCCAACTAGGAAAAGAATCTTGACAATCTTGGAAAGTTTGACTAGTCTTCTCTCAAAACTTGGGCAGAAAGCAACTCTTGTTGTGGCTGATTCTTGGACTCTTCTTGACCTTTTTTGCACGAAATTGGACCTTAAAATTCCTCATCTTGGGCTTGAATTTGGGCCACCAAATAATTGTAGCATTTGGACAATTCCTCTCCCTTGGGCTTGAGCTCTTCTTCCCCAATAAGAAACCTTTGGATCAGCGATTGAAGCCCATTGAGCTTATCATTGAACTCCTTGGTTTGAGATCTTGTTATGGGCCTCCTTGGAGTTTCTAAAGCGTCATCCTTGTCCTTCAATGGAGTAGAGCTTCCTTGGATGCTATCATATGCCTTCTCAATGTCTAGCTTGCACATAACTCCAGGGTCAGCCCCTCTGAGTCTAGTATCTACACATTCACTAGTAATAAGGGCAGCATCCATGATATGTCTGCCTTTTATGAATTCCATCTGATGTCTGTTAACCAGTTTGCTGATTACTTTCTTCAACCTCTCAGTTAGCAGCTTAGCTATAATTTTGTATACCCCACCTATCAAACTTATGGGTCTGAAGTTCCTAAGCTCAACTGCCTCTGTCTTCTTCGGGATAAGAGCCACAAAGGTGGCATTCAAGCTCTTCTCAAAGATCTGCTGATCATGAAAGTGTCTGATGGTATTCATGATATCTACCTTGAGCATCTCCCAAAAGTTCTGATAAAAGCTCATAGGAAACCCATTAGGGCTAGGGGCTTTGTCACTTGCACACAATTTGATTCCTTCTACCACTTCTTCTTCCTCAAACTGTCTTTGTAACCAATCCTTCTCCTCCAAACTGATGCTTTCAGTGCCTTGTAAGTTTAGACCAGGCCTCCAATTCTCAGTTTCTCTATATAGTTTCTGATAGAAATTAGTAATCTCTGCTTTGATCTCATCAGTATCAGTCAACTTCTTGCCATTTACTTCCAATTTTTCAATTGAGTTTATTCTTTTGTGTGTTGTGGCCATCCTGTGGAAGTACTTTGTGTTCTTGTCTCCATGTTTGAGCCATTGAATTCTTGACCTTTGTCTCCAAGCTATCTCCTCATTCCTGGAAGCTTCATCAAACTCCATAGATAGATGAACTTTTTGAAGGAGTTCATCATCAGTCAATATTCTCTGCTCTTGTATCTTTTCCAGACCAGCAATTTGATTATCTCTTCCTTATTTTGTTTCCAGTTGACTCTGCTCTCATAGCCCCATTGTTTCAACTTCCCTTTCAGTAACTTCAATTTGGAAGCTAAGATAAAAGAGGGGGTCCCATTTACTGAGAAGGAGCACCACCAATCGTTTACCTTCTCCCTGAAACCTTCTACTTGCATCCACCATTGTTCAAACTTGAAATAAGATTTCTTCAAGTTTAGCTTCCCACAAGTTAGCATTACTGGATTGTGGTCAGACTCTAAGCTTGGTAGAAGACTTTGTCTAATTTGTGAGAAAAAGTCGTCCCAATGATGAGAGTTATCCAATCTGGAAGCAGTCGAATGGTTTTCACCCTTTCTCCAGGTGTACAATCCTCCAAATAAAGGAGGGTCAATTAGCTCCATTTCATTTATCCAATCTGTGAAGTCAGACATAGCCCCTGTTAACCTCTGTCCAGTTGATCTTTCCATGGGATATCTTGTCACATTGAAATCCCCACAAAACAACCAAGGACCTGTGCATGTGTTCTTTAGATTGATTTGATCCCTCCACAATTCCCTTCTGATAACTTCGTTACAATCAGCATAAATTGAACTAAAGAGCCAACTTAAGTTCGTATAATGCCTTCAAATCTACATGTGACTACTTGCCCAGAAGCCTCCACCGGTTCACCTTTCCACATTCTCCTGTCCCATAACACTGTTATACCCCCACTTCTCCCCACAGCCTCTAGATGTAATTCTCCCAGCCATCTGTTGAACCACAATTGTTTGATCAATTGTGTATCTTCTCCTGTCAATTTTGTTTCCACTAGCACGTATATATCTGCATCCCATTGTTGAAGTAGACTCCGAATTAATCTCCTTTTATTCTCATTGTTTGCCCCCCTAACATTCCATGTTACAACTTTAAATATTGATCACTTGAAGTTGTTATTCTCCCCCTGCTTCTCGGTTCACCATCTTTAAAATTCACATTAAAAGCTAAATTCCTCACTTCCCTTGGGATGTTATTGGAGTTATTGTCATTTATGTGTTTCTCCATATTTTGCTTGAAGAATTCTCTCTTTTGATCAATTTTCAGAAATAAATTCAAAAGCAGTCTTATCGCATCCTTCAAAGGCAGCACCAAATAATCTGCTAAGTTTAAGGACATTCGCTTGCACCCATAAAGAAGCTCTGTCATCAATGGCTTTCTCTGACAGAGAATCATCACTTCAATAGGAAGAGGCTCGTCCAGAATTACCAATTGGTCCTTGGAGGGTTCTCCTGTGTAAACGTCTTGATCATCCCTTGTGTTCACCCTTTTCTCGCAATCTAAGGGAAGTATTGTCTCCTCCGCATACTCTGAAGGATCAATTGACGCTGCATGTCGATGATTTCAATTGTGATGTTGTTCGGTGGATTCTGAGTCGCTATCATGAGTTCTTCAAGCTCTGTAGAATATGTCATGAAATTCTCCGTATAGGCTCTGCTCTTGAAAATATCCTCAATAAAAGGTTCTGTAAAATAGGCCAGTGTAGCTTTTGGGCCTAAGTTAGTGGGCCTAGCCCCACTACACGTTGAACAAGATATAAATCGACCCGGACTCTCTACCAGGGCCTCCACATGCCTTTTTCCTGATAAATTTTCTCAAGTCTCGTGCCCACTTTTATCCAGCGGTACAAGACCCCCATCATGGTTGACTTGTGGACAAAAGCTTTCTTTGCCTTTCCTTAATCTCTTCCATCATTGTCGTAAGAGTCCCCTCTACAGAGAACTTTCCCCAGATGTCAAACCTCTGACATATCGATCAGAGTGCTTCTCCCTTTTCTTTTTTTTGAATCTTGCCGGAGCTTCACACCATACCGGTAGCAGAAAAATGCCTACTCCATCTTCAATCTCGATTTCCATCGGAATTTTCTCCCTAGGACCCTTAACCCTAATTTGAGCCCATCGGAGATGGTTTTTTAGAGTGGTTTCCTCCTCTGTCTCCAACCGCCCCCCACATTGGTCATCAATTTGTTTCATCACCTTGTCTGTCCAGAGATGTAGAGGGAGACCGAACCCAAAACCAATCAAACTTGAAGTCAGCTTACGTCGTTCCTGCTTTGGGAGACTACTATTCCATCTGTAGATGGTGATTCTTTCTTCTCCACTTCCCCATAACAATATTCTCTGCTTCCTTTCTTGACTGGAACCCGAAAAGAAACTGAATACCATTCATGTCGTAAATGTTGACATTATGGATGCCTTTCCACGTTTGAATAGCCCACTTTCTGATTTCGTTCCATGAGGGAATTTCGTCATCCTCTGGGAAGCTTCCCATCAGACATCTGCTAAAGGACCCCTTCTTCTTCAAAGAGTGTCTCCTTCTGATTTTCTGCTCTCCTATCAGATATGGCCCCCCATTTGCACATTTGAATAACCTCCTTGTAACTTTCCTCTCCCCTGAGCCTCATAAACGTAGAATTCCCCTGTTTTTCAGTACCATGTCCTGCCTCCTTAATGATGAAGCTTTCAATTTTTTTGGATAGGCCACTCCTACCCTCATTAAAGATGTTTTCTGGCAGAATAATCACCGAAAGTTCATGACCATTAACCACAATGATTGAGATGAACCTGCTGTATTTATTGAACTTCAATGAGCAATAAATGTAGGTAGAAATGTTCTTGCATCTCCAAGTCTTAAATGACTTGCCTTTAATGCAAGAAGCCTCCCCTAGCCTTTTGCATATCCATAATAAAGCATCCCTGCTCAGTTTCATTCTCCTCATGTGTAGTTTCACACTCTCCACCCACTCAAACCAATTTCCTTTCGTGTTTCTAGACTCGGTAATATCGTATGATTTGACCCCAAGTCTGAAATATATTTTGTTATCCATGGGAACGAAAGAATAAGGAAGAAAAAAAAAAAAGGGTTTTCCTGTAAAGGAGGTTCAACGGATTATGGCTTCCTAAGGACCGGAAGGGTGCCTAGGAAATTGTCTTGGGATAAGTGCCTGAGTTTTTAAAAGATTTTTTAGTTTCATATATATTTTGTTCCTGCGCTGAAGTTTATATCATTTTGTTCATGCAATTTTTCCCATTTTGTTTCACTCCCTTCCAGTCATTTCTTTGAGTATAGGGAGTAAGTTCTGGGAAAAGAACAGGTCTGCTTAAGCTTTGGAGTCGAGATGCTTAGATCTATGTTACCAAATAGGTGAAATTCTTTAGTTTGCAGAATGGAAACAATGTTGACATTCACTACATACATGGAATGCAGATTCCTTGGAATAGACTATTTTAGGTCATATAATCAATAGACTTTAAGAAACTATAAAAAAGCTAATTTCTTAAGTTGTAGAAGCTTCAGAAGATTGACATAGTAAAAATAATGTAAAATACTAATAATATATATTAGGATTGTATTTTTATTGAATTGAGTTGAAAAAGCTGATGGTGATGGTTCTAACTCACAATTGAGGTTGTTGTAACATTGCATTCTAACCTCGCTTTCATCTTGTCTGTTGGCACTATATTTCTGGACTGATCTATTCACCTTTAATACATCATAGACTTGATCATATCTAGGGTACAAACTGATGAAATTGCATTTGTACAGGGTATTGACAGTTCATGGGTCTGCGGATGAAATTATTCCAGTGGAGGATGCTTTAGAGTTCGATAAAATCATACCAAACCACAAATTGCATATCATCGAAGGAGCCAATCATTGCTATACATCACACCAAGCTGAGTTAACTCCTGTGATCTTGCCATTCATAAAGGAAGGTCTGCAACACTCAGCAGCAGAACTAGGACACTAGATAGGTACTTTGGAATGCTACTATTGTTGAAATTCTGGGTTTAGGTAACTATGGGAACAGTCTGTTACAATCTACCTTGTGCAAATGAAACTACTGGCAGGGTTTTAGAACTAGTCTGTGTAATTCAAAATTTGCTTCGCCTCATACTGGTCATCACTACAAAGGGATTCTTCATACTAGATGTTGAACTTCAGCAGATTCGGTATGAAATGAACATTTGTTGCACTTCAACGACATTTGGATTTGTATCTTGAGCTTGTAAAATAAAGGATTGTTCAACTGCAGGCCCCCACATTTTACCTTTTCTTTGTTGACTGTTTCTCATTTCAAATTTATTACAATAATACTTGTTTCACTTTTTATGACAGTATTTGAACCAACATAGAGTTGGAACTTGTTTATTTAACTACACGGTATATTAGTGAAAATGCCAAAATACAGTTGAAATGTCATATGACTCGAACAACTCCAGATTAGTTGCTCAGTCCAAAACTCTTACCACTAAGAACACCTTCCTTAAACAAAAATAATACGTACTTTCTTTTGTAGTGAATAAATTGGTTACTTGGATTTTTCCTCTACTCTCAACTACCTTATTCACTACGCCATCCTCACTAGTTTCACACACAACACTTTTCCTTACTTAGGATATACAAAAAGAATGGAAGAAACACCACTATTTATAAATGTAGGAAATTCTTCCATAGATTAAATATCAATATAGTGAGATAATAATATTAGAGAACATTGGTTGGTGGTTGTAAAATTTGATTTTGAGTGGATAATTAGTTGTAAATCGTGACATTAGTAGTTACAGGAGTTATACCAAAAATATAATTACCACTTTCTTACTAATTTATACCCACTAAATCATAGACTTTTAATATTAAAATGCACATAACTCCAGCACGGTATATTAGTGATACCAGAAGAATATATTGAAGTTTAAAATCTAAATGGTTAATTGAATTTGAATTTTTGAAAGTAATGGAAGTCATATAAACATAGAAAATTGTCAAATGTTTTGAAATGGATGTAACAAAAATTGGAATAGTAGTAAGAACAACAAAATCAATAACAAATTTTACTTTCAAGCTTACAACATTATTCACATTTCAGGATTGTTGTACTGTACACAGCAGGTAAGAATATCTAATCTACACAAGACAAGCTCTTGCAAGAAATCAGTGGGCAGACAAAACAACAAGTTGTCTGTCAGGCGTGAGCACAGGACGAGCTCACATTCGAAAATTAGTAGATACCATCAGGTATTATGCGACTCGCAGCTAAAAAAGGAACTGCAAAATTCACACATGACAACATATCATTTGGTGATGCCATCGAAAATACATGTTTATGTAATGAGACATCAACATGAATATTCACCTCGACTCTACTCTATACTCTAGTGCCTCCGAAGGTACAACTTCGCTTCACCCTGGATGGAAGAAACATTGTTAGTCAGGAGAAACAACCCACAAAATTATACTTTATACTTAAATGATAAGTTGGAACCCTGTTGGAGGTCACAGTTAGCTAAAGAGTGTCTAATAAACTAGCACAAAGGGAACCCGCAACGGGTGACCATGTAGGTTGAACAAGGGGTCTCAAGTTTGAGACCCCATACATGCTTTCTCGGTCGAGCTCATCGCATGGGGCTTACTAGTGTGGTTTACCTCTCCTATGTATTTGTGGGCAATTATACTGGAGCGAGGTTTATCTATGCGCACCCGAAGGGTAGCGCGGCTGTGGATTCCCTAGTCATAAAAAACAAAAAAAAAAAAAAAAAAAAAAACTAGCATAAAGAAAAGGTTAAGGTGAAATAGAAAACTATACTCATCGGAAAGTAGGAAATGATTGTTCACATAGCAGAGCATGCAAAAGAAACACTTCACAGAGCAATAAATGAAAGCGCCATAACTCATCATACGTTGCTATGAAATAAATGAACAATGTACTCATTCTAGTTCTCACTTCAAACACAAAAATGAAACTAGCCAGTCCCCAGTTTATTGTGTAACAGCACTTACTAGACAGGTCAAATTTCACCAGCAGATCCTTTTCCTTTTTAATCGTTAACCAACAGATCCTTTTCTTTTTTGTGGAATGAGTGACAAATGATTTCACAAACAGATTCTTCATTGGAGGATTTTCTGCACCTGAATAATATAGATGGATATGATGTTTACTCACACTGAAAACAAAATTTAGCAATCAACCAGCAATACCAATAACAGAGTGTGCAAGGAAACATTTTCCACTTCAGATGTGCTGACACAATATGTCCATATCTTACCTGCAGCCTCGGTTGAGCAACAATGCAACACCATCTTTAAAAGCATTCGACTATTACTAGTTCTGATCCTCCGCATCGAATTGCTGCAAATGGATCAAAATTCAATATTGGTGCAGTGCTAATTAAGAATACAAATGGCCTGTTACAGTAATATAAGCGACACAATTCATGAAATATTTCCAAATATAGTCTAAACTGAATAGAGCGAAATGGATTCAGATGATTCATATAGCCGGCCTGAGCTAATTTGCGATTGAGATGTATCAATATTGATCAGGTCTAAAGAGGAGATCAGGATAAATTCTTTTCCAACATGGACGAATAAACATTTTCTAAAAACCAGAATATTAAAGCAGACCAAGTGATTTGAATAGGGAACATTCACCATGGAAGTAATTTAATTCAGTATGATGTCCTCCACTGCCAACCGAGTACCACTTGCATAAATTTTGGAAAACCTGCACTTTGACCCATAACTATGCAGGCTTTTTATGAGTTTGTAGTGTGTTTTCCAGTTTCAGGAAACAAAGAGGGCTGAGGGGTGGGGAAGATCAATTAGTGGTTTCGATCTCCCTTGCCTACCTGCTGCAAGTGGATCAACATTTCATACTGGTCCAGGGTATTGATTCAAGAAAATTTTCCTACTACAGGCCTCTTTATAGAAAAGGGTTCAGCCAGTTCGAAAGTTAAGTCAGTCAGCCAGTTCGAAAGTGAAGATTATTCTAGTTTAAGAATGGATCAGTAATAGCAACTATCACTGGGGCACCCACACATTCTACAACTATTTGAATCAATAAAAGTACCAATGACTGGCCCACTTCCATAAATTACACAGCAGAGGTTCAATGCATTCCTAAGAATGTCAAAACCTCAAGGTTTCTCGTGTATCAGTGTCTTTTTTCTGTGTCATTTTCTACTCTACTTGGAAAGAGGTGTTGTTATGGTCCCCTTCTATGGATCTAGTTATGGGACACTGCAAGATAAAATCTGAAGTTTTCTCTTTTCTACCTATGGTGTTGGTTCGTTAAGAGAGAACCTCCAATCTCTTGAGTTTGAAGTACTGAAAACTTGACTAATATTCTGCCTATCATTTCACTGAATGCAAATAACACAAAATACAACACTAGTGGATTAACCACCCATCTAAAAACAAGGAAGTAACTTCCTACTACAATTGAAATTAGAAAAGAGGAGGAATTACCTCCTTACTGCAACAACTGCTTCATAGAAATAGGAAAAATAATAACTAAAGAGCTGTAATAATCTACTGCAAACACTGCTATACAGATATAAAAAATAAATAACTTATAAGCTGAAGTAATCTACTTTCTAATTTCCTTAAATCTTCCATCTGTAAATCATTGGTAGACTAAAAGGGTGCTAACAGGTGTCCCTCTGTTGAGCCTCCTCTTACCTCTTACAGTGTTACTGTCTTTTTGCTTTGTCATTCCCTACTCTACTTTCAAAAGAGTACTATAGACCCTCTTATTACCTTTTCCATATCATCCTCATCATCAGATGCATCTAATCTCGAGAATAAGGTCTCCTCATCAATCTCCTCAACCATGTTCGTATCTTCCTGCAGATTTTCAGAAGGGCAAAATAAAAATGAAAGCAAGAGGTGATTTGCAAGTTTAATGGTTTCAAAAATTTATTTCCAAAAGAACAGGAATTTCATACTAGCTCAGACTTCAAGTTTTGAATCTTATCCTGCAACGCTGTTATGTGATGCTTAAGTGCCTGGAAGAATTTTTAGCAGACATCCATGAGGTGAATAATCTCAAGATATCAGACACATAGAAACACATCTATCTGTGAAAGAAAAATGATATAAGAATATATTACCTCACGTCTTTGAAGTTCAATTGAACGGGCCAATGCTTGTCTCTTAGTCAGAAGATTTTTGGGCCTGAATTCATTAGGACGCTGGTAATTTTTCCCACGATAGAGTATAATTGCATAGCCTTGGGTAGTCTTATCTATAGATACCAAAAGGCCACCACTTTCAGCCTCAAGAGTAATTGCAATGTGTTTTATTTGTGCTGTATTCCTCCTCTCCGCAATGATCTTTACAAGCTCCCGATATTTCCAATGTAAATGTATATTCTCTATAGTTCCATCAAAAACATCTCGCCTCCCTGAACCGAAATGTAGAAGTTATGACTAATGAGCTCTATCCTGATAGGAACTATCAGATTGAACAAGTAGCACCGCTTACCTAGAAGAAGAAAAGGTTTCATGCTAAGACCCATTTTGCGGAAAAGAAACCTTTCCTCAGCAGATAATATTTCCAAATCAGTAGGCAGCTCAGATGGTTCCCGATTTTCCTGCAATTTACGTAACATATTTTCTGCCTTTTTGACCTTGCCTTTTGCCTGCAGATACCAGTCTAATATTATACATAACAAATAGGGAGAAAGATCCATTTGCACAACTTTTTTCTCAGTTTTATTTACAAAAACTTACAAGGGCTAGCTTCTCTTCAAGATACTTCACCAGAGAAGCATGCCTTGCTACAGCTGCATCTCTCATCATTTTCTCCCTCTCTTCAATACTAGGTTGGTTTCCCCAGCGTGAAGTGGCTGCCATAGTTTCAGAAAGTGTTCCAGCAACCAATGGTCTTTTAGGAGCTCTAGTATCAGAATCAATAGAGGTTACTGCTCTTTGCCGTGCTTGTTCTTCTTGATCCTGCAAGAAATCACTTTTTCTCTCTGCTTCTTCAAGCGCTTCTGTGACACGAGGTGGCAAGAAATCATTACCCCTGTAAAAGACAATATAATCCTTATTCCTGGAGAGTAGTGTTCCTCCGGTCAATACCTGTTGAACAAAGAAGATCTATTGTTGGATTGATTTAAACTTTTACTAAAACATACTTGATAAAGAAACAAGTTTGAGAGTCGCAATGGAACATGCAACTCATGTACTCAACTGAAAATTTTGACTAAAAGATTATGGAGTACACCACAATACATATTCCAAAAACAAAATCAAGAAAATGATACCTTGCTAAAGCAGCTAACAATGTAATGGCTTGGAAATCTAAGTGCCAGAATGATGTTCAAGTTCAAACAAAAGACAGGGAAATCTAACTTTTTGTCATAATCGTTTTTCTACTTATACTTCCGTCTTCTTTTCCTTCTTTTCAACACTTGCTAGTTCGCTTGTACTTATCATACAGTCTTAACTCTCTAAGAATATTTGTAGCGAGCTTTATCCATTCACCTTAAGTTCTTCTGACATTCTTTCATTGCTTGTATTTAGCACACCACGTTTTATGGCTATCTTGGCAATAGCGCTTCTTCTCCAGAGCTTCACCATGGCTGCAGCTAAACCTTGCAGTTGTCTGTTCCTTCCTGAATGAAGCATACAATAGTTTGGAGGTTAAAAAAAATTAAGTTACTGATTCTTCAATAAGATAACAAGGAAACATTAGAACTCCTTTCCACATACCTAAAGCAAAATGAGGGGGCATAATTCTCGCAGTTCTGCGTAGGTATGTCATTTCTTTATTTTTTAGGTTAAGTTTAGCTCCATAAGGAAGACGGCGAAAAGGAGGTCTATATCCAGGAACAACAGCAGGCAACAGATCAGCATCAACAGGCAGTGGTTCACGACCCGACCAATCTTTAAATCGTGGACCAACTTCATCCAAAATCATGTTGAGCTCGCTTAAATCCACTATTTCTTCACTAGACAGCTCAGTGGAACCATTTCTTGGCCTTTCAGCAGCTTCATTTAAGCATTTGACTCCAAGGCTTTGACAACTATCATTGTTTGGATACTCTGATTCATCAACATCATGGTTTTTTGAAGTAAATGATTGTACACAAGGAAGCTTGTATGATATTCCTCTGTATAGCACTATGGAACTGCCTGATCTCCAAATCACCAATCCTCCCGTTCTATGCTAACAATGTGCAAAGTATAATACACATAAGAATTCACAATGATAACAATCTACAAAACTGGAAAATATAACTGTATATGGACAACATATTAGGACTAAAAACTTCAAAGTTGACATATTCTGAGAAGAGATGTTTTTAACAATCTCGGTTGCATTTGCGAAAGGTTTTACAAGAATGAAGAGAAATGTATGTACCTCTAGAATGTCATGTGTCCTCTTCATATTATGTGAAGGAGGACCTTCAAATCTCAATTTAACAATCTCATCCACTTTCCACTTGTCCTGAATGGAGTCCACAAGTTCCTGTGTTACACCACCTGACCCAACCTTTATTCTCTCCACCATCCTCAAAGCTGCATTCCTAAGCCTCTTCAGTTGAGCCTCAGGTATCAATTTCTCTGCCAATTCTGCATTATTTTTTCTCAACTTGTCACCTTCCCATGGCAGTCTTACTGAATCTTTAGCATTAGTAATACCCTTGTCAACACGGGCTTCAGCCTTTGATTCCAATTTGATATCTTTTTCAAAATCTTGCTGCTGTGGTGACCTCAAAGGGGCACAATCAAAATTTACTTGTTTATTTAAAGATTTTTGCTCCTCCCTAATTGACCCAATATCTTCAGAATTCTCAAGAGATTTACCAACACTGCTGCTTTCACCAACCTGAGATATTTTGGGTTGTTTTCCATGAACCCAAGGAGCTAAATTAACCTTAACTCTTGAACCAGAACTTACTGACTCATTTACTACTGGATTTTCTAACTCAGAAAACTGGACTTGTCGTTCTACAACTTCTTCTACTGATACTGAATTGCCTTCTTGCCAAGGGAATTTCTCCCTCAATGAAGTGGGTTTTACGGACCATTTATCTTGAACTTGTTTAACAAAGCTTGGTCTGGGTTTCCTCTGCTTCTTTATCTCATTGATTTGCTTGTCTTTGTTCGAATGAATTGTTTGGGGAGAAGAACAATAAACTCTTACTAAATTTTTAGCTCTACAGCTGTGCCAAGCTTGAATTTTGGGTAAGGGAATTGAAAATTGAAGCTGCTTCGAAGAAATGTAATCAAACGACAATGGCGTAGACGCCATAGCGGCCATGAACAAACTGTATATTCTTGAATTCTTATCGCCAAGTCGCCATAGCTTGAACACACCAAAAATATTAATGTTAAATGAGCATTTGTTGCCCAATGTGGTAATTTTAATTTTTTTTTTTTTGTAAAGATACGATCTGCATATAAAAAAAAAAGGCAAAGAGTCAAATATGCTCCTAAACTATTCGAAAAGGTTTAGATATATTCTTCGTTTAAAGTTTGGCTCACTCGTGCCCTCGTCGTCCAACTTTTCGTCTAGATATGCCCTTATGACGTTAGTTGGCCTACTGAACATATCCAACTCATTTTCCATTTCTTTAAATGTCACATGGAATTGTCATGTCATTTTGACTTTACCACATGACATTTATATGAAAAATGGAAAATGATCAATTATGCGCCTAAAAAATTCAAACCCATAAACATCTAATCCGACCCATAAATCAACCCCTTCTAAATAAACTACCCGATCCGTTTAAACGGAGGGTATATCTAGACCTTTTCGAATAGTTTAGGGACATAATTTGACCATTTACCCTAAAAAGATAAAGGGGGGGAAGAGTCAAAAATACCCCTCAACTTTGGTTTGTTAGTTGATTATGCCCTTATCGTTAAAATGAAGTTATTCTTATCCTTACCGTTAATAAACTTATTGTTCATGCCCCTCTGTGGACAGAAATCCCCAAATCAATCAAATTTGACCCGATTTCTTAAAAATGACCCATTCCAATTTAAAATCCATGCCCAATCCATCTATCTATCTAGGGCTGGGCATAATATGGCTAAAACCCAAAAAACTGACCAAACCAATTTTTTTTAAAATTTCGGTTTGGGTTTTTCAATTATTTCGGTTTCAAATTTCAATATTTCAGTTTTTCAATTATTTCGGTCGGTTTCGATTTCAAATTTCAATATTTCAGTTTTTCGGTTTCGATTTCAAATTCAAAAGGAATGAGTAATAAATAGCTCATTCAATGACATATTTATTATTTAAAAGAAGTACTCCTTTTAGTTGAAAGCTAACAAGATAGTTACAATGTAACTAAATACTATAAAAATCTTTGCATTGTGGCTTATTATATATATATATATATAAATGGGCCCAAATGCGGTAGGTAATTAATAGTGTTAAATTGTCCAATAATATAAATTTTAAAGGTACAACCATAAAAGAAGAATGTACAACACTATCTAAGCACATATCATCCAACACTTATCATGTGCTAAGTAGTAGATATTCCCACTTATTATATATAGTAATATATTCTTTACACCCCTTAATTAAATTACTTCAGCGGTTCAGCCCATGCCCAACCGGCCCATAGCCCACAACCCATATCCAAATTCCAATCAGAAATCCCTGAACTAATAATTTGAAATCCCTAACACAGTAACTCGAACTCCCATCTCTCAACTCTTGTCAGTCGTCTCAGATACACCGTAGCTCGTCTCTCAATTCTCATCTCTCATCTCTCAGCTCGTCGTCTGTCGTCTCTTAAGTCTCAGGCCAGCCGCTGCTCACTGCTCAGTCCTTACTGACTACTGAGTGCTCGCAGCCCGCAACTGCTCAGTGCTCGGCTGTTCGCGACTCGCGCCTCGAAGGTCAGTGCTTATCGCCTCCATTCCTTCGTTTGTGGGGATTGTGCTTTCTGTGTTTGTTTTCACATTCCCCGCGGGTTCATCAATTAACATATCCTCATTTAGGTTTGTCCTTGAGTTCTATTTTCTCGCAGGCACATTAATGTTTTGTTATTTTCTTGGTTGCTATCTGTTGGAACTTGGGAGCTATTGCATTGGAGGTTGCAACAATGTTTTGTTGGTTTTCTAAATGTTTTGGTTGCTGCAAATTGCTATGCTGCCTACTTGCAATTGGACTTTAGTTTGTAACTAACTCTATTTTAGGGCTGTGCACAAGTTTGTTGAATTTCTAGTGTTGTTGTCTTGACTATTGATAGTCTTTTTATTCTTATACTCGACTAGTTTGTTAATGTTGCTGCCTGCTGGACTGCTTGGACAAGAATTATCAGTTTTGTTTGGTTATTTTAGTCAATGATATGATAAGTTGCAAGTTAAATGTTTGTTGAAATTTGTAGGCAAAAACCAAATTGTATGACATAGATTGTTGGAGTCTGGAGAGTATTGTTGAGTGTTGATTGTTATAGAAGTTAATGTTGATTGTTGTATTATTTGAACAACAACACACGGCCACAACCCACAGGCCACTGCTAATTAAATTTGGTTAAATTGAAAACCAAACCAAAATAAACCGAATCAAATCGAATTTATTTTAGTTTGGTTTGGTTTCACATTTTTGTCAAACCGAAAACCGAACCAAATCGACCGAACGCCCAACCCTAATCTTAACCCAAAATAAGTTAACCCATTTTCCAAACCCATTCTAAAAAAATCATTTGGAGCTACTGTGATGATAATTTTGGAATTGTGTTTCCCCGATTTTGCCGTGATTCTTCATTTGAACTTTATTTTTTCTTTATCAACAATGCAACAACAAAAAAAAAACTATAGGATAATAGAAAAATAAAACAAAACAATCGATCAATAAATTTTATTACAAGAAAATGAAGTTTTGCAGGTGCAATAATTTTATTGATCGAATTCAACATTAACAGGGAAGAAAGGGAGATATGGTGTGACGTGGCATCAAAGACATTGTCGAGCAGCACCTAAACACATAAAAATCGATCAGATCTGAGCACTTTTAGACAAGTACGATGGATCTATTAATGGAGGAAAGAGAAAAGGAAGAAATGCATCGTGGTAGATGGTTGGCCATGGCCGTTTCCATAGCTAACCATCGTCGCCGAAGCTAGCAACAGACAGTTGGAGAGAATCAATGACATATGGATTTTACCCAAATAATTACAACAAAAAACATAAACTAATAAAAGAAAATTCACAATCCCCACCCACCGTATTGTCTTCCTCAAATACCCTACCTATTTGCAGAAACATCTTCACACCCCGTCCTCCCCTATGATTTTCTTCTCCAAACTCTCCTATTCCTTTTAGCAGAAACATATGTGCACACACACCTACACAACGTTTCTTTTTTCATCATTTTAGTGTAACTATCTTTATTCACCATTGTTAGAATTTAAGTTTGCAGGGGAATCAGTGAGGTAGGTGTATGTGCTTCCCACAAAGATGTTTGCTTTTTGCGGTCATGAGGTGAGGCAGTGATATGAGAAAAAATTTAAAAAGGAAAAATAAAAAAAGTTTGTAGAAATGGAGGCTGAAGGGAAAGGGAAATGGATTAAATGTTTTTGGGTTAGGTTCTTAGAGGGGTCGGGGCATGGGTTTAAAATGAGAATGGGTCATTTTTTAAGAAAATCGGTCAATTTTGGTTGATTTGGGAATTTTCGTCCACAAAGGGGCACATATGATAAGTTTATTAACGGCGAGGGTAAGAATAACTTCATTTTAGCGGTAAGAGTATAATCAACTAATAAACCAAAGTTGAGAGGTATTTTTGATCCTTTTCCCTAAAAAAATTGTAATTAGTATTTTAAAATATATTTTTTGTAGTATAGGGAAAAAGGGTCATATTTGCCTTTATACTCTTAAAATGGGTTATATTTACCCTTCATTATACTTTTTGATTATATTTATCCCTACCATTCAACTTTGGATTCATATTTATTGTTTGAGTTGTTGAGTTTCACATCACCCCCGTTTATTATCCTACATGGCTCCTCATGACACCTACATGAATATAATCTTCTCTAATTTATTAATTATTATACCTCACCCCCAAATTAAAGCATGCATGCCGCATCAACAAAAGTGAAGGATCCAAGAGTTAAAGCCTTCATAGAAAATGTATTGCAGAAGCTTTTGAGCGGCTCCCTGCTAAGAAACTAGCTATTGGTTGACCCCTTTCTAATGAGGATTCTAGAAACGCAGGCTGATCTTTGAGCTTCAATTCATTCTGGTAACTATGTGATCACACCTTTTCTAAATTGTCCATTTATTATTGACTTTTGTGGGATCTTTACAAATATGAGTATTGATCAGTCTGATAGTAGAAGGACCCTTTGCCTGAAGTAGGCAGAGATTTCACGATGCAGGGCCAAAGGAAGGACCTAAATACAATATTTCTTAAACAGGTTACTGTTTTCTCCTTGTTTCTTTTGTTAAGCTTACGATGCATCGATCTATTAATTAGTTGTATAATAACATTTCCACTGTGGTATCATGTCATATTAGAAACATTCACTTCCCCTTTGATATTGAAGTTGATACGACGAATGCCATTGTTGGTGAAATGGTTGAAGAGCTGGTCCTGACAGATCAGGATGTTTCAGCAATAGCAAAAATGATTGATTTAGAAATTCGGTCATATATCCTAGATTGATGACTGATGAAGTTGCTTCTCATAAATGTACTTATGTAGTCGATCGGAGATAATGCTCCTCCCTTAACAATAATAATATTGGGGAATAATTAAATTAGAGAAGATTATATTCATGTAGGTGCCATGTAGGAGCCAAATGCATTTATCTACAGGTTTTTCACTTTTCATTCATTGAATGACTTGATTCCCAAAGGATGAAGGACCTGTTCTCGCTACTACTTACTATTACTACGTAAATAGTTTCTTTTAGCATTCGTCCTTCAAAGAGCTTTATTCGCCCCTTACTTAGCTTAGGAGTGGGGGAAACTGAACATCAATCAAATAAGTAGGTTTATTTCAGAGGAAGCTCTGTCTTATTGAATTTCTCCTTGAATTCCATCTGAAGCCAGAACTGCCAACCTTTCCTCTTTCTTTGAGAAAAGTGTAAAACCAAAAGGAGGTGATGTGGAACTTAACAGCTCAAAGGGTAAACATGAACACAAAGTTGAATGATAGGGGCTAATATAACCAAAAAGTATATCGAAGGATAAATATATCCTTTTTCTTAGAGTATAAGGGCAAATATGACCATTTTCCGTTTAATATATTGATATAAGAGATATTATAATTTATAGGATGTTTTTGTATTAATTCAAAATAGATAATTTCAATTTTAAAAATATTAAAATGAGTGTGACTATCGGAAAACAAAAGGGTCACATAAATTTGAAAGAAAAGAGTACTTTGGTAAGGTTTTCAGGAGTACGTTATGCAGACATTACTTAATTTGTACTAAATTTTATCCAAAAATTATTTTATATAACTCTCCACTTTTATCAATTTTAGATATGTGACCTTCATATAAATGCATGAAGTTTATAGGAATGAAATTCAGTCTTTTTAAATATTCTTATTTTATTTATTTAAATTATAGAAATATAGTAACTTCTTCCTCTTATTGCTAATGTTACTGTATTTTTTATTTTTATATTTTCTTAAAAACCTAATTTTGATTTTATATTCTTGTCTTTGAAACAACTTTTGTTTGAGTTTTAGTTATAAAAATACATTAGACATTTGTCATAAGTAGACTTGTTAAGATTAATTTCAAATCTCAATATCAAAATTGTTCTAACTTATTTGCAAACTTATTAGTGGGTGTTTGAATTAACTTATTTTTAGTGATTTTTGACCTTTAAGGTCTTTTTAAATTTTGAAAGTATTTGGATAATATAAAAAGTGTTTTTAAGCGCTTTTAAACTGAAAAGGTATAAAAAAAAAGTCAAAAGTCAAAAGTCAAAAATTGAGTATTCTCAACTTATGACTTTTAGGGGTCATTTGGTTTGATGGATAAGAAGGAATAATCATGGGATAAAATTGTAGTGTCTCCCTTGTTTGGTTACACATGATGAGTTAACTTATCCAAGGATAAATAAATAAATAGTATTTGGATAAGTTATCCCTCCCTCTTGGTGGAATAACGAATTTTTGACCAAAGTAAGCCATTATTTAAATCAATTCACCAAACTAATATGTTTTTTTTGAAAATTTACAGAACTGGTATAAACGTATTCCTGAGCAACGTTTTAAGCTATATTTTATTTTTAAAAAAATTGACACCGCGTAAAATAGATGGGCTGACGGCGTTAAATAAAGAAACGTTATTGGTGGTAACGTTTTAAGCATAAAACGTTACTGTCAAATACGTTTTATGATTCATTATTCAGAGGCACGTTTTATAGCTAAAATGTTACCACAGTAACATTTTCTTTAAAATTCAGACATAGTCTTTTAGTTTTCTTAGTACGTTTCTTGTTAATGTATCGATTACTTTTTAACTGTTCACGGATTTTAGTTGTGTTAGTATCCTTTCAATTAGTTGTTGTAAAGTAACTTCAATCCAAGATACCAACAATGCACGACGTTTATTTTTTCCGTTCTTGTCCCTTTTGAATAAGCTATGTTTGTGAGCATAACCATGTTCTATTGGATTTTTCTTGTGAAAATCAAGTGAACAAAAAAGGATAAAACAAATAAATAACAAAGATGATTTTTCTTTCAATTTTCTGCCTAATGTTCGATAAATTATAGTGATAAATTACCACCTCAAATTAATACCCTAGCGAGAGAAAATTACTCTCGAGTTAGAAAACCAACATTATAAATGTAGAGAATACTAAGAAAAAGGAGAGTAAAGAACCAATAAGCAAATGAATATTTTTAATGACATGTATAATGTTGGTTTTCTAATTCGAGAGTAATTTTTTTTCGCTCGGATATTAATTTGAGGTGATAATTTATCACTATAATTTATGAAACACTAGGCGGAAAATTGAAAGAAAAATCATCACTATTATTTATTTGTTTTATCCTTTTTTGTTCACTTGATTTTCATAAGAAAATTTCAATAGAACATGGTTATGCCCACAAACATAGCTTATTCAAAAGGGACAAGAACGGAAAAAATAAACGTCGTGCATTGTTGGTATCTTGGATTGAAGTTACCTTACAACAACTAATTGAAAGGATACTAACACAACAAAAATCCGTGAACAGTTAAAAAGTAACTGATACATTAACAAGAAATGTACTAAGCAAACTAAAAGACTGTCTTAATTTTAAAGAAACGTCACTATGAGTAACGTTTTAGCTCTAAATCGTGCCTCCGAGTAATGAATCAGAAAATGTATTTGGCAGCAACGTTTTATGCTTAAAACGTTACCACCAATAACGTTTCTTTATTTAACGCCGTCAGCCCATATATTTTATGCGTCAGATTTTTAAAAAATAAAATATAGCCTAAAACGTTACTTAGGAATACGTTTATATTAGTTCTGTAAATTTAAAAAAAAACCATATTATTTTGGTCAATTGATTTAAATAATGGCTTACTTTGGTAAAAAATTCTGGAATAACAATATCATGATAAGTTATCCTTGGACAATATAATTAAAATGACAAAAATACCCTTGAATTCTTAAATCCTTTTTTATTATAACTTTTCACACTATTTTTTGGCCAATTTTGGTGCAATTTTTGTTGTTATAGTGCAAATTTTGTCCATATTTTGCTATTTATGTGCAGTTTTTACTATTTTGTTAAGTTTAGGATGTTTTGATGCATTTTTGTCCATTTTTTTTTGTTATTATTTAGAAGCAGTTTTTGGTCTAGTTTTTTGAGGTTATTTTGTTACCGTTTTTGTCCTTCTATGCATCCTTAGAAGTTCTTCCAATACTGAGCCCTATTATGTGTACACACAAGTTTTCCTTGATTACAATAAGTTTCAGAAATGGTTACAACCCAGCACTAGAGAACTACCCCTAGTCAGTACATGTTTTCTCCCTAACAGTAATAATGACAATATTCAAACATCTAAAATCTATGCCCGAAGGACAAGGCATGAAATGTCACTCCCCAAGCCTACACCCTGTACGTGATCAATACTCGAGAATCATTGTTGGCTCCCAAGTGAACCCTCGATCTGGCTGACTATTTAGCGGAAGATTTGACTCAAGCAAACTAAAAGTTTTGAAGAGAAAAATATAACTCAATTGTCTCATATACTCATTTAAGCAAAATATAATATTTTAAAAATACTTTAAAGAAAGAATTTCTGAAAACAACTCAATTCTAGCTATCTATGAAGCCTCTAAATTCAACACGGACGTCGGGACAAGACCCTTGATGCCTCAAAGTAAATACTAAAATGAAAATGAAGCCCTCCGAAATGCAAGGAGGACTCACCAAAACTCTCAAATGGTCAGTGCAAAGTGATCTCAACGAAGCACCGGTAGATGATCATGAACACATATATCTGCAATGCCATTAGTACATTAAATGTAGGAGTATGTAATGTAGTTGAATCGAAATGACTGAATGAAATGATTGCAATAAATATAAATATATACTCAACGGAATGTAAAGAAATAAATAAGTGAAATCATTTAAACTTTACAAATACTTACTCATCTCTTAACTCAACATATTAAGTGATAAGATAAAAATATACTTTTAACTCTATGGAAGATTCTCTATCTGAAAATAATCACTATAAGCAGCGTGATGATACAACATCTCACCCACACTACCAGAACTGTCATATACCTCTCCAAGATATAAAACATCTCAACTAAGTGGATCAACTAAAGCTCTACTCGAAAGCAATAAGGAGTCGTCTAAAAAGTACAATCATTTACCCATGTTGGTTACCTGGTTTATGAGGAATGTGAGTTGTCTGAACTCATCCCCATAACGGTGCTCAATACTACTCCCAATAAATATATATTCATGCCCAAATGTATAAAACATACTCATTCTCAATTTGAGGTAATTACTCAAAATATCATCTTAAAAGAGATAACTACTATGAAATATCTCTGAACTCATTAACTCATTTAGAAATCAAAGTTTCTCTTTTCTCTATGTAAAAAGTGATACATTTGGTAAAACTAGTTCCCTTATACTCTTACTCACTTCATATTTGAAAACTCTTTCTCAAAATTCATCTTTTGATATTCTCATAAATGAATCTAAAGACAAAAGATTTGTTTTGAAAAGATTCTCAAATTTAACTCAACAGTAGGTTGTTAAAGAAGCTTGAAGAAAAACTTGCTTTGAAACCTTGAACCCTAGCTTTGGTGTTTTCTTGAAGTTCTTGAGCATAGATTTTCTTTTTAGAATGAGAAGGTTGAAATATTCAGAACTGATTGACTTTGACTTTTGGAAGAAATTAATAGTCATAGGTTGGGGTTTTGGGATGAGGAAAATACATAAACACCCTTCCTTAAAAGTGAAAAGAAGAGAAAACTAAAAGAATTCTAAAGTAACGAGCCCAATTGCACAACTGAAGCTTAGTTCGCGCGGCACATTCACACAACCTTAACAGTAGCACTAACCTTACTGCGCAGCCGTGTGGCGGACATCTACTTCACGCGTCGGTTTGCGCAGACTATGTAGTTCCTAGAAAAATAGGCATAACTTTTAGCACATAACTTGGATTGACGAACGATCAAAATCAGTTGAAAGAAGACTTATATGGCCGGTATTAAGCCACAAAACTCTTCATATATTAGGAGGTAAAATTGATTGAAGTTTATCCTTGAATGAACTTACATGAAAAACTTAATCGTTAGGAAACCTCTCTACTCAACTTTGTGCTAAAGGTTCATTATGACCTTAACTCACATCCAAAGCACTTCTAATACTTAGGAATAGACCTTAACATATTTAAACAAAAAGTGTATCATCCGACCCAAGTTGATACACTTACGACAATCCATTTGAATTCTAAGAGTAGAATTGTGAGGTGTTACATGAAATCTTCGAGTACTTACAAAATAAGATGCCATAAAAATAGATTTACTGTTAAGTTGAAGGAAAACTTAACCTACGTGGGCGCTAAGCATCCGTTGATGAATCTTGTCCCAAGATACGACTCTGCAGAATCACCCCTTGGTAAACAGCATAGAAAATCTGTAGACTTCCTCCTTCCTAGCGCGAAAATTCTCCCTCCATTGCTCCCTTGTCCCAGGTGCTTATGGAGGGTTTTTGGATCACCCATCATCTATTTTCTCCTTCAAAACATGGGAGGAAAATAAGAGACGATGCATTAATTAGGTTGCTAATTTTTGACACCTCGTTATAGAGGGACTCACACCGCTATAGTGCATCGCCATAGCGAGGGACCTTCCGCTATAGCGAGATTATGTCAGCCCAACTCAAAATAATTTAAACCAAAATATGTTGTGCCTTTTCGCATTATTTTTATGTAAGTACTTTATATATATATATTAGTTTCACGGCACGTGTGTTGCACGTGTGTATCATATCATATAGTATACGATGTTGTAAAATATAATTAATATTACTAAATTAAAGCATTTTTGTAAATAATTATAATTCAAAGAATATTGGACAAATATTTTTAAATTGTTAATACAGATTTTCATAAATTTAATTGTTATTTGAGACAAAAATAACCAGATATCATTGAAAAATTTCAAAATGCATTCAAAAAATTTAAATATGGGGTGAAAGTGATATTTCTTAAGTAGTAGTGTTCTTTACTTTACTCAATTTGGTAAACAAACTTAACCAACAAAATAGAAAAATAATATCAAGATAAAAAAATAGTCAACAATAACTTTTCCTCTTGAGGTTATGACCGTAAATGATGGACACCATTTAAGTACAATTATTCTCTTAGATATTAATACTTGAAATTTAATATGTGCATGACACTAAGAACGATTGTCATAAATATTTTAATATTTTATCTTTAAACGTGATATATCTTTTACAAAATATTATTATTCAATTAATATTTGAGTAAGGCTATGATATAGATGTAATTTTACAAAAAAAAAGTGTACTTATATAGTGAATGTCAATACTTTTATAAGTAGAATGTTATAGAAAAAAATATATTATGTCAATAATTAGTTCTAAAGAAAATTATCCTTTATTTTGCCGAATACATAGCATATAGATGTTGTCTAATGAGAGTATCTAGTATCTTATAGATGTTCTGTCGTGATATAAAACATTAAACTTTTTCAATTAAAAAATTAATAGATGAATAAAATTTAAAGTATTATTTATAGAATATTTAATTTGATTTACGATCATTTTATGATCAATCATTATTTTCTTATCATTTTTATATAGCTAGCAAATAGTGATCTTGTGACATAACATTTTCTTAGATCAAAATGAACACAAAATAACAGGAAATTCATACTTACAAAAATTCATACTCAACATAAATATAAAAAATTTAAAATATGTGGATCAATTCATAGCCATTGAAGAAGGAATGCGAAAATATATGTTCATGATATATTCACCCTAGTGTTTCATTTGATTGAAATCTCTTGCCACCAATACTTTACTTTCTCCGTTCAGTTTTACTTACATATCAATTAAAAAATAGTTATTATCATGGTTATATAATCATATTATAAGTAAAAGTGAAAATCTATTTTTGAAATAGTAGACTTAACATCAAAACTACTAATTCAATGGACTACGTTGATGCCCCATGTTTTAGCAAAATTAGGAAGAAACTCCTTCATTTGACGTTAAAAGAATAAGAAATTGAAATACAAAGAAGAAATATCTTACCCCAATCATGTGCCTTTTTTGTATTTGTTTATTATTATTGTCTCTCCCACATCTTTATCTATTTATTTTATTAGAAAAAATAATTCACAATGTGTGTATTTAAATTCTCTCTCGAATGAAAACACAAAAGAAATTATTCAAGAAACAAAATAAGAAAAATAAATGAAAATCCCTGCGCAATATATATAGAAGATTTCTGTGTGAAGCAAAGTTCATAGATAATTGCATATTTCTTTGTTCTCTTCTTTCCTTCTTTAATAGAAAGTCAGTACCTAAATACCAATGCTAAGAACTTCGGCGAAACATATCAATGGATTGGAGATGAATCAATTATGAAAATTTTAAATGATCTCAAATTATCACAGAAAAGAGATCCCAAAGAATTTATAAGGAGTGAATGGTTGTGATTTATGATCGAAGAAACATGAAGGTAGAAATTTTTATCACTGTTCGTAGGAAATTAGTCTTATTTTAATGAATAAATCATGTAGGTTAATTAAAGAGTATTAATGTTATAAGATGATATAAATAATATTGATGTATGTATGTGATGTGAATTGTCAGAGGAAAATATAAGTGTGAATTGATAAATGGTTTGCGACAATTTGTTTAGCAACTCTTTCTTATGTGGTACCTTGAATTTCGTTGGGTTTCGAACTTAATCAACTATTGCAAATAACAATTGAGATTTTTTAGGAAGAAGGTGTCACTCCCCGAGCCTACACCCTGGGCGGGACTAGCACTCGAAGACCATTGCTGGCCCCAAGCGAACCCTTGGCCTGACTTACTTAACTCAGCGAAAGACAATATTCATATCTATAATGATCAATGACTTAACTGAATTGAATAATAAAATAACTGAGAATTTTTTAAATATTAAACATTCAGCTTGGCCAAAAGTGGCAACCCAAGTCTTTAACATAAGAATGATAATGCAAGGACTACTAACTACTAACTGTCTATGAAACCTCTAAAACAAAGAGGAATGTCAGGACAGGACCCCCGATCATCCTAACATTTGAAAGACTAGAAAGCAAATAAAGGAGTCCTCTGAAATACAAAGAGGCTCACCAACAGACTATGAATGCTCAAGCTGGATCAACGAGGCGCTGGATGCTGATCCAAGTTACCTGCGTCTGCATCATAAGATGATGCAGGCCAACTGATATCAGTACATTGAATGTACGAGTATGCGAGTTGGAATGCTAACAAACATAGGCTTGATAGAGGTTATGAAAGAAACACTTACCTGGCTCTTTTCAACTCATGAATACTCAACTCAATATAAAGCAATAAAACACATGCAATATATATATATATATATATATATATATAAACAATCTTAGTTCGTTAAAGATAAAGCAATAACAAGCTTAACTTTACTAATTTAGAAAGTAATATAACTTCTGTGGGAGATTCTCTAACCGACAACCATCACTATGAGCCTAAGTGATGGTACAATGTCTTACCTCACGTTGCCAAGGACCGTCCTACACCCTGCCATCAGTATAGAACCTGAACTACTAAGTGGATCCACTAGTCTATGCTAAAAAGCACTAAGGAATCATCTAAAAAATATGATCCTTTTTCTGCCTATGATGGCTACATGGTTTATGGGGGCTTGAGTTAATATGAACTCGTGTCCCCATATCGGTGCTCAATACTATTCCCAAAATATATTTAGCTCATATGTTTTTAAAACAACTTCTTCTATGGTTTGAGGTAATTGCTCAAACTTAGCTTAAAAAGCTCTCTTGGAATCAATGTTCCCTTTTTGTTGTTCAAAATTCTTTTGGAAATCTCAGTTTCCTCTCATCTCAAATGTGAAAACATTTACTCTTGGAAATACCTAGTTCCCATATATCATTTTAAAGAAAATGAACTTTGCTCTTACTCTTTACTCAACTTCAAAACTTAAGTCTTAAAACAAAGTTAAACGTTTGTAAAAGACTTATGAAAATTTGAAATGAACTTCTCTTACTGACTCTTGACTTCTTTTGACTTTACTCTTTACTTTCCTTGAATTTGAATTATGGATTCAAAGATTATGATTTGTGATAGGAAAGGTCTCTTGATGTTTAGGAATGATTTGGAATATCTAAACTTGAGAAAAGTTACGAAATCACCGTCTTGGAACAAGTTCGCGACACGAAAATGTTCCTAAATAATTATTCGCAAAATTAAATTTTGAGACAGTGGAGTTCGCGTCCTCTCCGCGACACAGAGCAGTTTTTTGTTCACTGGGGGAACAAGTCTGCGACGCAGACTTGTTTCATGAACCTTACTTGACTTTTTCCTTCTTCGTTTTTCAGCCTCAATCCACCTAAATTTGATTATCTTCCTTAAATTCATTTTAAATCCCGTTGCCCAGCATGTATACTCAAGAAACTAACTCAAAGGAACCCTAAACTCAATGTAAGGATCTCATAAACTTCTCAATTCATCCTAATTCTCTAACAACTTTCGAATTCAAGAATATTTGTCAAGAACATCAATGTTCCAACTCTTCTAGGACGAATTTCACTGAATTAAACATGTTTAGCGCGTGGATGAATGAACCCAACGCTATGAGAGACTCACATACCTGGTGGGATCAAATCCTTGAAGAAATCCGAGATCAAATCCTTTCGAAATGATGAATCTTGCTTTTCCTCTTCTCTTTTCTCTTGTGTTCTTTCTCCAAAAACCCTAACTCTATTTTTCAAAAGCGTAAACTGAACCCAGTCACTTTAGCCCCTAAAAATATTACCAAAAATGACTTAATTAAGTTGGGTAAGGAAAAGACCAAACTACCCCTTAAAAATCCGGATTGGACTTTCCTTCTTCCAACAACCCAACTTCAAAAGGGCATAACACACTCATCCGAACTCGGAATCACCCAAAATTAGCGGCGTTGGAAATATCATTCCAAGAGATTTCCAACTATATCTGGAACTACACTTAACTCATCCTGATACAGGAGTTATGATCATTTAAAGTTGACCAAAAACTCACTTTAACTTATAATTTTCCAGATTTCACTATACTTTCCAAAAATAACTATTTCCAGATTTTAAACTTCTTCTAGTTCTTTCTAGTTGCGAGATGTTACAGAAGGAGAAGAAAACCTAAAAAACGTGTAGTTTAAAAGTGAGAGGAAACCCATCTATTTATAGCTAACAAATAGTAGTATGAATATGTTCTGATTGTGCCTTATCAGATAAGTCACAACCCTTTAAAAAAGTCCCTGCTCATCGAAAAAGACATAACCCTTTGAAAAAGTCACAACTCATCGGATAAGGCACAACCCTTTGGTAAAGTCACAACCCTTTGAAAAATTCACAATCCTTTGAAAAAGTCACAACTCATCGAAAATGTCACAACCCATAAAAAAAGTCACAACCCTTTGGAAAAGTCACAACTCATCGCAAAAGTCATAATCCATTAATGTGAAAAGGTATCAACTTTTAATATAACATAATTAAATAAATTGAGTATATTTAATTGGAGGTATTATAGTAATTCAACATTCATGTTTGGGAGTGCATGCTTTTAAGGTAGTATATTTATGTATATATATATAAAGTACTGATATATAAGTGAAAACACAACATACAATCTGAGGAGCACAAAAACAATTAAGCTAAATAAGGTGGAGGTTTTGTTTTAAAGAGTACACAATCAAAATCTCTATAAAAAAATATACAAAGTTTAATAAGGTGGAGGGTATTTTTATAATCAAACAAATTTTTCTTAGAAAGTATGTCACTCTTGTTATCTATAATACAGCAAATCAAACAATCAATAAAAAATAATCTCAGGATAACTAATCTCAGGATAAATAATCCCAACATAACTAATCCCATCATAACTTGTTGTCAAACCAAAGGACCCCTTAGTTTTAAAATTATAAGTCATTTAAAAAAAAAGACAATCTAAACACTTAGGCACTTAAAATTGGGTGCTAGACTTTCCCCGTCGTTTTAGGTATATAGATACTTTGAAGAAAATTTCATATCCCCAACTTAAAAAACCTTATAATACTCTTATATCTATTTTAATTAATTACTAAATATAACTTTCACGACTCTGACCCTTCGTGATTGGCACTCACACTAACTCTCCGATGGGAAAATAAACTACCAATCCAAACTTAACCCATCAAACCACTTTAAGAAGAAAGTCATGATATAAAATTTTCAGAAAACAGTTTCCAACAATCAAAGGATCAAGTTTTCATAAACTCAATCATTTGCAAAATTTAACTCCATAGAACCTGAAAGTCACAATACCAAAACTTTAAATTATCTAGAATAAGGGGATGCAACCCCAACAAGAAAACATAAATCTAAAGTCTAAAATGTTTGTGTCCAAAAAGATGGACAAAGAGATAGGAAATAATCTATGGCAACTCAAAAGAAATAGCTCACCCCTAGATTCAGATGTCGAACGTCTCACAACTGAGGTCTCCAAGTAGTCGCTTGAATATGACCTATACCAACAAAAAAAATCAAGTGCAGTATCGGTACACAACCACAATGTACTGATATGATCATTGATAGCTCCAGTAAGTGAAATATCAACAGACAACCACAACTCAATAAGAAGATAATACATAATTACAAGCATAAGTACACATAGCCTGGACTCCAGTCCTAACCTTGAATTGATATGCATAAACAACATGAATATAACAACCCAACCCGTCATTATGAAAGGACACCTCGTGCGAAGTCCCAAAGGTTCGGTAGTGTAGTACAAGAATTCCAAAAATGTTAGCACAACACATTTTGGCTTAAATTATTTTGAATTGGGCTGACATAATCTCGCTATCGCGGAAGGTCCCTCGCTATGGCGATGCACTATAGCGGTGTGAGTCCCTCTATAACGAGGTGTCAAAAATTAGCAACCTAATTAATGCATCGTCTTTTATTTTTCTCCCATGTTTTGAAGAAGAAAATAGATGAGGGCTGATCCAAAAACCCTCCATAAGCACCTGGGACAAGGGAGGAGGGAGAATTTTCGCGCTAGGAAGGACGAAGTCTACATATTTTCTATGTTGTTTACCAAGGGGTGATTCTGCGGAGTCATATCTTGGGACAAGATTCATCAACGGATTCTTAGTGCCCAAGTAGGTTAGGTTTTCCTTCAACTTGACAATAAATCTATTTTTTTATGGCATCCTATTTTGTAAGCACTCGGAGATTTCATGTAACACCTCACAATTCTACTCTTAGAATTCAAATGGATTGTCGTAAGTGTATCAACTTGGGTCGGATGATACACTTTTTATTTAAATATGTTAAGGTCCATTCCTAAGTATTAGAAATGCTTTGGATGTGAGTTAAGGTCATAATGAACCTTTAGCACAAAGTTGAGTTGAGAGGTTTCCTAACGATTAAGTTTTTCGTGTAAGTTCATTCAAGGATAAACTTCAATCAATTTTACCTCTTAAAATATGAAGAGTTTTGTGGATTAATACCAGCCATATAAGTCTTCTTTCAACTGATTTTGATCGTTCGTCAATCCAAGTTGTGTGCTAAAAGTTATGCCTATTTTTCTAGGCACAACCTAGTCTGTGTGAACCGACGCGTGAAGTAGATGTTCGCCGCACGGCTGTGCGGTAAGGTTAGTGCTACTGTTAAGGTTGTGTGAAGTTCCGCGCGAACTAAGCTTCAGCTGTGCGATTGTGCTCGTTGCTTTAGAATTCTTTTAGTTTTCTCTTCTTTTCACTTTTAAGGAAGGGTGTTTATGTATTTTCCTCATCCCAAAACCCCAACCTATGACTATTAATTTCTTCCAAAAGTCAAAGTCAATCAGTTCTGATTATTTCAACCTTCTCATTCTAAAAAAGAAAATCTATGCTCAAGAACTTCAAGAAAACACCAAAGCTAGGGTTCAAGGTTTCCAAGCAAGTTTTTCTTCAAGCTTCTTTAACAACCTTGTTCTTCCAAGTATGTAAGGCTATCATAGTGTAGGACTAGTTCTCCCTCAGGTCCTACATATGTCTAAATTTAGTAAAATAGTAATCTAGGGTTTTATCCTTAATTTTGAGTATTCTTGAGATGAGTTATATTGTTGAGTTATGAGTTCTTAATTCTTGAGTATTGACATATTTATCATTGTATTTAGATCCTTGATGTTATTGGTTCATATCTATATTTCATCATGAACCCTACTGTTGAGTTAAATTTGAGAATCTTTTCAAAACAAATCTTTTGTCTTTAGATTCATTTATGAGAATAGCAAAAAATGAGTTTTGAGAAAGAGTTTTCAAATATGAAGTGAGTAAGAGTATAAGGGAACTAGTTTTACCAAATGTATCACTTTTTACATAGAAAAAAGAGAAATTTTGATTTCTAAATGAGTTAATGAGTTCAGAGATATTTCATAGTAGTTACCTCTTTTAAGATGATATTTTGAGTAATTACCTCAAATTGAGAAAGAGTATGTTTTATACATTTGGGCATGAGTATATATTTATTGGGAGTAGTATTGAGCACCGATATGGGGATGAGTTCAGACAACTCACATTCCTCATAAACCATGTAGCCAACATGGGTAAATGATCGTACTTTTTAGATGACTCCTTATTGATTTCGAGTAGAGCTTTAGTTGATCCACTTAGTTGAGATGTTTTATATCTTGGAAAGGTATATGGCAGTTCTGGTAGCGTGAGTGAGATGTTGTATCATCACGCTGCTTATAGTGATGGTTTTCGGTTAGAGAATCTTCCAAATAGAGTTAAAAGTATATTTTTATCTTATCACTTAATATGTTGAGTTTAGAGATGAGTAAGTATTTGTAAAGTTTAAATGATTTCACTTATTTATTTCTTTACATTCCGTTGAAGGATATATTTATATCTATTGCAATCATTTCATTCTGTCATTTGAGAGTTTTGGTGAGTCCTCCTTGCATTCCGGAGGGCTCCATTTTCATTTTAGTATTTACTTTAAGGCGTCAAGGGTCTTGTCCCGAAGTCCATGCTGAATTTAGAGGCTTCATAGATTTCTAGAATTGAGCTATTTTCAGAAATTCTTTCTTTAAAGTATTTTTAAAATATTATATTTTGCTTAAATGAGTATATGAGACAATTGAGTTATATTTTTCTCTTCAAAACTTTTAGTTTGCTTGAGTCAAATCTTTCTCTAAATAGTCAGCCAGAACGAGGGTTCACTTGGGAGCCAACAATGATTCTCGAGTGTTGATCACGTACAGGGTGTAGGCTTGGGGAGTGATATTTCATGCCTTGTACTTCGGGCATAGATTTTAGATGTTTGAATATTGTCGTTATTACTGTTAGGGAGAAAACATGTACTGGCTAGGGGTAGTTCTCTAGTGCTGGATTGTAACCATTTCCGAAACTTGTTGTAATCAAGGAAAACTTGTGTGTACTCATAATAGGGCTCAGTATTGGACCATTAATATATAGGTGATGGTTGTATGCTTCCAGGCTATATATATATATGCATGGTTATGGCTTGTAGTGTCATATTGTACAATTTATGATAGAAAGTTTATGAAATGAACTTGTGATTGTAAATTATTTGTTCAAATGGTCTAGTTCATTGTGCTATGTTATTATGCATACTTTTTGTGTATTTGATTTAGAATGTTTGATGTGCTTGTTAATTGGATCGGGTACCACGCATGTGCAAAAAATTTTATTGATTGGCTCAGGTACCACACTTTGTATGATATCACAATTTGGTTTGAATTCCATTGGTTAGTGCAGTTTGGTTTGAATTCCATTGGTTAGTTTCTACTTGGTGTTTCACGTCGTATTACTGATGTGCTAGTAATTGTTGCATGTGGGATTTCTGAGTCGTCTGAGTTTCTTGATAAGTGAGTTGGTCTTAGGTTTGACTAGTAGGGATAAGTTGGGACATGAAGCATGTTGCGGTATGTCAGGGCGAAGACTGAGAGTACATGCTATGTATTATATGCGTGTTCTATTAGCCATGAGGGTATTGATTTGTAATGAGTTATAGGTTTAGTTGACTAAGGATGGGTTGGTCTAAGGCATCGATTTCACTTATTTTTTCAAAAAGGGATACATAGTTGGCAGGGGTACTGAAAAAGATAGCAGATTGGTGGGAAGGGGTGGTGATGGCATGGTTTCACTGGTATTAATGTGGTAGAGGGGCTTAGCTACCATCGTGTGTTGTTGTGACATTCTAGGTAGACTGAGGAAGCCTTAGGGTAATGTATTTAGAAGGTTTAGTCATGGTTTTTGCATGGTACGGGTAAGAGGTAGATAAAGACTGGGTTTGGGTAACTTTTGTATCACATGACATTTATGTCATATACATTATATTATGTAGTAAGTTTGGATTGACCGATGAAGCCTATCAGTACGTGTTGTTTGTACTGATACTATTCTTGTTATCCCATTTGGCATAATCTAGTATCAATGTCAGTGATGTTTCATAGGTGCAGATGGCGCTTCCATGTTTTCTTCCTTATGGTGAGAGTTGTGTCCTATTTTTTCTGCATAAATTGTTATTCCTTAGTATCTCTTGTAACTGTTTAGACTAGTTCCTTGAAGAGGATTTTCAGTAATTTATAAAAGTCTTTACTTAAAGATTGTTGTTTCATGAATATTTTAGGTATTAAATGAATTTTGCAGTATTTTGTTTACTTCTGCATTGCCTATTTTATAATTGGATGGTAAAAGTTCTCCTATCTAGGTTTTAGCGTAGGTGACCACACGGTCTGGTGGGTGGATTGTGACAAACTTGGTATCAAAGCCCAAGTTATCAGTCTCCCACTACAAGAGCAAATGTTGAATAAAATCCTAAGAATTGGTGTGTTGATGTCCACATTTAATTTTTAGGGGGATGTGAAGCATTCTATAAATCTGTCTCACTTCTTCACTCTTTTTGTGCAGTCTGTCGCTTGTGGTATGGTTGACCCCAATTTGTATCTCTTAATTCCAATTGATATCTTAACAAAGTAATCTAGATGCCATTGTTGCAGCTAAAGGCACACACGCAATGAAAGATTGGAATCGGGAAGGTTCCAATTGGTATCTGATCACCTTAGGGGTCATATGTATCCCATGAATGGTTAGTTAGTGGTCATCCATGACGCGATTAGGTTGTCATGGAATTTATTAAATTTGTAATGAGTTATTAATGGTTATTATTATGTGCATTAAATTGCTTGAATACCTATCTATGTGTGAATTATATTTGCCTGAATATTTACATATGTGGGAAGTGTAATTACTTGTATTTCTGTGATATTGTGGACAATGAGAAGTATTGACTTGATTATGTGTGATTAATTAATGATAAATAGCTATGTGTTTTATTGAGCATGATTTGGTATAGTCCAGTCTCAAATTTTATGACGATGAGGCAAGACTTGTATTATATATGGTTGGGTATGATATTGGGATTACACTTGTATGGTTGGACTTACCGTTGGTAAAAATGGTAATGAGACTTAATGATTTATGACTGTGGAATTTTAGGACAGACGAAATTTGGTATGCATGGAACATGGGGAAAAGAGAGTATTGTTGTACAATAGTTTATGAAAGATTTTCTAGAATGTTTTATAACTGATTTTAAATAATGTGATGTTGAGTTCTTGTCTATGCATTGCTGAGCAAGATCTTGGAATCTGGAATGAGTTAAGAATTTTGAATGACTATGGCACTTGTGTCTTGGGATTGCTTTGTTAGGTGATAGGGTATTTTGAGATCAGTTGGTACATATATGGGAGATCTAGGGTAATGTTGCTGAACTTTTGTGTTGTGGCAGAAAACTACCGGGTCGCCATAGCAGACACCAAACCGCTATAACGCTCCTACTATATATGGTAGAATGTATCTTTGTCCCTACAGAGGCGCTATAGCAGACCCGTGAGAGCAGCGCTGTAGTGAGGGGATCAAAGACAATTTTATTTTCCCCACCTTGTGTATTTACTCCCATTCCAACTTCCATCACCTATTCAGTTCAATTCAATGCAGAAAAACAATAGCAAGCATAAATTCAAAGCATCCTAGCATAGAAAGAGGACACCAAACATCCATCCATGTGCTATCAAAATAAAAAGCAATAAAAGATGTATGATATAACTTTTTGTTATAGGTTATTTACATATTCTGTAACATTTTGTTATTATATTGTCAATTGGTTATAACTTTTACTTTATTGTTAGTTATAACAACCTTTATAACTTATAACAATTTGTCATATAACGTAATATTGTATTATAATTTTTTTATATTTTTAATTTGTTGCAATAATCCTTCTTTATAAATACAATTAATCATTTAAAATATGTAAAAGATATATGATAAAATTATGGTTAAATTTAAAAGGTACCACAAAAATTAAAACATATGAATATAATATGTTGCAATCGCTATATATTAACTTGTTTGGTTATTCAATATATATTGCGATATATTCATCATCTGTTGCAAGCCTTTTATGGACGTATGATTCATTCAACTATTCATTTATCTTTTATTTAGTGAACAAAAAGCAGGCGCCCAATTCTATGATCCTAAAAAGGGCTTCCATATTATGGAAGTTGATGTTTATATGATTGTCGTTATTAATTATTTAACTTGATCTTTTGGATTGTGATTCAATAAGACTTCTATAGCTGGCATCGTTAATTTTTTAACTTAATCTATTGTGATTCAACAAGATTTTATAGTTGATAATGTTAATTGTTTAACTTAATCTTTGGATTGTGATTCAACAAGACTCTAATGTGCCAGAATTTTTGAACTATGTTCTTTAATTTCGCTTGAAACATATTTTTGTTTTCTTTTACAGGTGTCACTAGTTGATTTTTTCAGGCCATGTTAATTTGTTTAAGTTATTTGTGGGGTAAAATTCTACAAGTAAGACATAGTTCAAATGTGAATAGATTTAACTTAGGTTTAATTTGAATAAAAAATTGTTATAAACTAATTTTATATATATCATTTGTTTATGATATAAAATTTTGTTAGAAGTTATGTACATGTTCTATATATGTTGGAACAATCGATATACAATTTGTTGCAACAAATATTTAACATGTTTGATTAATAAAAAAGATAAATAACAAGATTTCTTAATAAGTACACACATTAAATGTTCTTGTTCTTAAGTCCATCAGGTACATATCAAGTGAAGTGATTGCAGATGCTTTCTTCACTATAATATTTATACATTTAAGCATATTTTGCTTAGAAAGTAATGGCCAGATATTAGCTTTGATTCCACTTAAATTTATAAATAAAATTAAGTGTAACACATCAAGTTATATAATTATAAAGATTAGAATAATATGATGATTTGCAAATAGAATAAAAGTTATTCATGTATTAATTTAATACAATATTTGGTTGATAGGTTTTTTAAAAACTTTATATAAAAGTTATTCATGTATTAATTTTATCAATTTGAAGGAACTAATGTCAACTTAAAAACTAATAAAAAAAGAAGCCCAATTTTAATTAATTTATGCTTCTTTTTTTAAATTAAGATAATTTCTGGTGGCCTTGTAAGCCATTTTATTTATCAGAAAATAATAGCAAAAGTATTAATCTAACTTGTCCAACGAAAATAATATATATATAAAAAATAAATGGGCTAGCCCAAAAGTGACCAGTCCAATAACTAAACAAAGAATGTAGTAGTCATGTCTTCATTGTTGTCTGTACCAAAATCCACAAGGGAGACCTTTGATTTTCTCTTCTCCATTTTTGCTCTTTTATCTTGCCAAAATTTTTGGGATCTACATTTAAGCTCCTCAATTCCTGCTTCCTTGTTCGGCTCCAGATTTCCAAAAGAACACCAAGGCTTCTCTCTTTTTCATTTTTACTTTCCTGGCTTTCTCGTACATTTAGAGCTTACTGATCTATTTGTTTCATTATATTTCAAATTGGTGAATTTTTATTATTTACTTTTTCCCTCTTTGATCTATTATCATTAGGTGTAAATAACAAAGCTATCATACATTTTTTTTCTGGCTTTGATCATTGTTAAACTCCTCGTTATTGTGAACATGACCAATTTATCATTGCTTTTGAATCTTGAAACTATTGAATTTTTTCATTGTTGTACTCATTCAAAATGAGTTTTGACCATCTTTGTGAATGTTCCAAGTATCCTTTATGTCTTTTCCGATCGAATTTAATCTTATGTGTTCTGATTTTCAGATTTGCTATATATTATTTGTCTAGATTGAGAATTTGTTTTGCATGAATTGGAAGCTATGTGAAGGCCATGTAAATAATATCGTTTGTGCTATCGAGAGAAAAATTAGCTATGCAATCAACTAGGGCATTGGCTTCCATGCAGTGGCGGATCCAGGATTTAGACTCCGTGGGTGCCAAATAGACTTATCGATTAAATTAATTTTATATTTAATTAAATTATTCGTCTTTTCGATATAAATTAATTTTAGTTCTCTAATTTTTCTTAAAAGAACGTGTGCAGCAATTTTCTTTTTCTTAAAAAAACGTCTTTCTCAAAAAAATAGGTATAAATGGGATTCGAACCGCAACATCAGCCTTCTAAAGTTGCCCTCCTACCGTGGCACCACAAGCCAATTTTGTTCTGTGGGTGGCACGCTTTATATAAATATAAATATTATATATATATACCTATGTATATATAGAGTTTCCGTCGAAGTTCGGGGATGGCGTGGCACCCCCCAAACCCCTTAATAGATCCGCCTCTGCTTCCATGTATATATGTTTCAACTTAACCTCACATAATTTTGCCATTTCTGTGATGTTATCCACTAGAATTGCTATTTGCCATGGGATGCTCCACTCTCTTGTTAAACTTTTGACTAGTGCTAAAGAATCATTTTAATTTCAACTCGATCTTAGGAATTCCTATTGATATAATGTGATAAATTACTTCTCTAATTGCACTGGTTTCCGCCTCCGTATATTTAGTATTATCAATCACTTCACATTGAACATAAGTTAAGCCCCCTTTATAATTTCTTTGGAAAAAATCATAGGAACTCTTACCTGAGTTACCTCTTGATGCCCCATCCACATTGTATTTCACTATATCTAGTTCTGGTGATTTTCATGTGACAATTATGTACTGAAATTTAGGCCTATATTTTTCCAGTTTGATCACCATTTTTGTCCAATTGGTAGGAAAATATTGAAGGTTAGAAAAGAAATTTCTCTCTATGGGTGTCAAATGTGCGGGTTGGGTTGAAATTAGATATATTAAAATGGGTTAAAAATTGGGTTGAGTCCTGACCTGCCCAAGTTTACTTTGGGCTCAAATGGGCTTAAAAACGGGTTACTTGACCCACCCAATTTGATCCGCTTAATCTCAATAATTTTAATATATTGTTATTTACGTTTTATAACCACAATTTCAAATTTAAAAGAAAATTTAAAAAAAGAAGTTAAAAATGAATAGATATATTCTAAAATATATAAAATAGATATTAATTAATACTTTCAATATATAAACATACATTGCATCACTGCAAATAAAGAACCTTAAAACGGGTTGAAATTTGAAATTAAATTGGGGTCAATTGAGAATTCTCTTAAAATGGGTTAAGACTTAAATGAGTTGAGCTTGCACCCAATTTAAATTATCTTGAATCTAACCATTAAAATTCTTGACAGATTGAGCGGGTTATCCATAGTTGGACTCATTTTTGACACACCTGCTTCTCTCCATTCTCTAGATGTCGGTGTTAACACTGTGCACTAAACTATTGTATGATACTGATTTTTCATTCCTTAAGTTGTTTTTTCTCTTTCACAAATGCCACACAATGATGATTGATGCTACTTTGAGTAGTTTCTTCATTTTTGAACAACCTTCAAAAGTCCACAACTTAAGAAGCATTTGAGATAGTTGAAGTTCATTGGTATTTATTCCTGCAAAATTACAAACAACTTTCACAGTTTTGAGTATGTTGGAGAGGTTATTAGTGTGATAGAGTTTCTTTCTTAGGGTCTTGACAACACCAATATTTAGATGTTACGTGAACTTCCTTCTCTGAATGATGTCATTTGTAGAAATCTTGTATTTCATGTTCTCCAAACAAAGAGTACCATCTTAAAATAAATTTTCTTTGTCCAGATATATTTGAAAATATCTTTTTCTTGTTTCCTTTGTCTGATGTATTCCCAATAGCTTTTGACAGAGAACTTTCCATTTGATTCCAACATCCAGCTTGACTTATAAATTGAAGATGTATTATTTGGGGTGGTATATTCTTTATAATGTGTTGTACATACTCTGTTGGAAGGCAGTTCATTAATTTATGCATGTTTCAGTCATTTTCTTTTGCAAAGTTTCTCACTTCCATTTCCTCATCCTCTTCATTTGAAAGAATGTGAGAAAGTGCCCCTAGAGTTGAGTTGTCTATTTATCAAATTTGAAACTCGAGTTTTCTTTTTTCATCTGCTACCAAATTTCATGTTTAATCAATTCTCTCATAATTATCATCTTCTTCCATATAGTGGAGGCTCCTTTGCTCTGAGCTATAACGGTGTGGAGTTTATTACATTATTTGTTAACCATGTAAGAACCCCACAAAGTGGGTTTACTTTTGAGATTCCACCGCAATTAATAAAATATAAAAATTGAACTGTCTACCAAAGATCTAAATCCTAAACCTCCTTTCTCTTTGGGCAGACAGAGAGTCTCCCAATTTACCCAGTGTCTACCTTTCTCATCAGCTGTATTTTTTTAAAAAAATCTGACAAATAATTGATGTAGATGCTATAACACCTTAGGGAGGGTTTATATTAGATAACAAATATATATAGAAATGCCCAGAAGAACATGCTTTATAAGAATAACTCTACCCCTATAAGATATCATTTTCTCTTGCTAAGATTGTATTCTATTACGTATCTTCTTAAACATGTTATCATAGTAGCAAATCTTATTCCTCCCATAAAATATTGGACAACTTAAGTAGGTGAAAAAGAATGAACCTTGCATGATCTTTGTTCCTGATTGTGATTCAACAAGACTTCTATAGCTGGAGTTGTTAATTGTTTAACTTAACATATTGTGATTCATCAATACTTCTATAGTTGTTGTTGTTAATTGTTTAACTTAATCTTTGAATTTTGATCCAACAAGACTTCAATGGACTAGAATTCATGAACTATGTTATTTAATTTTGCTTGAAACATCTTTTGTTTCCTTTAACTGGTGTCATTAGTTGATTTTTTCATGCCATGTTAATTTGTTTAAGTTGTTTGTGGGGTAAAATATACTACAAGTAAAACATAATTCATATGTGAATAGATTCAATTCAGGTTTGATTAGTATAAAAAATTGTTATAAACTAACTTTATATCCATCATGTTTATGATATAAAATTTTGTTAGAAGTTATGTACATAATCTATTTCTGTTGCAACAGTCGATATAAATCTGTTACAATAGATATTGAACCTGTTTGATTAATCAAGTAAATTAATAACGTAATTTCTCAATAAGTATGTACACTCAATTTTCTTATGCTTAAGTCCATCAAATACATATCAAGTGAAGTGACTGCAAATGTTTTCTTCACTAAAATATACATACATTTAATCATGTTTTTCTTAGAATGTAATGGTCCGCTATTAGAGTTTTGAATAGCTCTAGTGCCACTTAATTTTTACAAATAAAATTTAAGTATAACACATCAAATTCATTATATTATTAAATATTATAATGCTATGAAAAATTGATATGATGGTTTGCAAAAAGAATACAAGTTATTCATGTATTAATTTAATACAATGTTTGCTTGTAGAATTTTTAAATGTTATATAAAAGTTATTCATGTATTAATTTTATTAATTTGGAAGAACTAAAAATCATGTCAATATAAAAACTAATGAAAAGAAGCTTAATTTTGTTATAATTAATGAAATATGGATGTTCTGTAGCAAATCCACACTTCATGACTTTTGGGATTTAAGCATGACTTTGAAGGATACAAATAAGCTCCTATATTCTATATATATTCCTCCTAATCGATATAGAAGAAGATTATTTTACACTTGTCCATACTACTTTAATAATGCACATGCATACTACCCTACACTTGTTGACTAATTTACTCTACTAACTTGTACCTAATAATTTACAATAATGTCACTATTACTCTACACTTTAAGACTTTTACATAATAATTTTCATCTACTTTTGGCTTTGTTGGCCAAACACGTTTTTATGTCTTTTTTTTTTATCTCTTTGTCCTTTGTCTTTATCTTCTTTGTCTTCTTCTCTTTATCTTATCTCTTTTCCGCCTCTATCTTCTTTTATTTTATCATTCCAGCTGGACATCGGGGATTACATTATCTTCTCCATTGCATTTTGAACATATATGGTCAGGATATTTATGTCCAATAGCTTACAATATCTGGTTAATAGTTCTGACGAAATAAATCCTGCTTTGAGTGCTCTTGTCGTAGGTCTTTCTTCTGGTTTTAATAATGATAAAATCCATTTCTGGACTTCATCCATATCTGCTTTCCTTAGTTCTCTTGAATTTGAATATATCATTAGTTGGTCTCTAGAGTAGTAACTCCATATAGCATTTTCGTTTAAATAATTGTTTGCTAACTCTTGTATAATAGTTGATATACCAATTATTCTTTTATTGACATAAATACTTGGTATCTCTATTTTTCGTATTTCTTCCTGTTGTCCAATATCTTCAGGTATAATCATGTCTTTGGTTAGTCCGATCTTAATAACTTGAATCGGAGGTTTTATCTCTTCGTATAATATCTCCGCTGGTGCTGTATAAAACTTTACATGGAATAAATTTCCCTTGATAACTCGTTTATATGTAATGAATGCCTTGTGTAGTTCTGGTATTCCACTTATTTCTTCTCCGTCGTATGTGTATACGATATTTAATAGTCCATAATTGTAACATGTTCTTACTAAATTGACGTTAGTTTTTGGCTGTGCAATTAGCTTGTTATAACCTTGTAATTTTTGGGTTAGGTAGTCTTGACTTGGTTCTTTGGTTGTAGTGGATCTAGGCCTATAGTTTAAATAGGTTTGGATTTTGTATATATTTTCAATATATGTTATCGTGACATGGTTATATAATTTTTTCTCATTTTGTTGGCTATCTGCATAGGTAGAGGTTTGTGGTTCCATAGTCAATGTGTTTTTTGACATTTTTGGAGTAAATGGTTTTTCAAATAACTGGTTTAAGTTTGTATTCTTATGCTGCTTTTCACTAACTTGTTTACTTGTACCTGCAACTGTATTTAAACAAATATTATGGGTTTTAAGGTGTTTCCCAACGTCACTTTTTAGCTCCGCATTTTTACAGTCATGCTACTGACCTGTATTAGCTTTAGACTTCAGATTATCTTCATTAGTCTTTAGCTTTTGTATCTCATTGTCCATACTGTCCACTTTTATACAAAGTGTAGTAATTGCTTTGAGTATATCTTCAATTGTATTTTCTTTCTCAGTCTGAGTAGCTTTGTCTTGATAAGTAATCTGCAATAACATTCTTATCAGTTTTTATCACTTCAATAGTAAATGTAAAATTTAATATATTTAATACCAATCTTCTCATTTCTTTTGTAGTTACTGAATCCTGTATTTTTCTTGTTAGCCACCATTTTACTTATGTGTTATCTGTTCTTATAATAAATTTATTATATACAATATATGGTTCAAATGATAGTAAACATTTATATACTGAGTATAATTCTTTCCTATTTATTTCCATCTTATTTCTGCATTAGTAAATGTTCCTGAATATTATCTACAATGATGTTCTATTTTTTCTTTATCATACTTGTATTTTAAGGCTCCTCCATAACTTTTTTCACTGGCGTCTGATTCTACTATATAAGTGAATTTTTTGTTTTCATCCAGAAAATATAGTTTAGGTAGGTTTTTACATAATAGTTTTACTTTTTGTATTTGTGTTTGGTCTTTTTTATCAAACTGGTATTCTACATCTTTCTTTAATTTTTGCTGTAATGGTTTTAAATTTTCTGCTAATTTTGGTATGTATTCTCTTACTTGATTTACTAGTCCTAGAAATGATTGTAATTTCTTTTTTGTATCTAGCTGTTCATTTGAGTTAATTATTTTTTGTACTATATGCGTTTGCATTTTTATTCTATTTTTATCTATTTGTATTCCTAGGAATTCTATTTGGCTTTTCATTATGTCTGCTTTCTTTTTACTTAGGCTTATGCCTGAATATTCTATAATATATATGAATTTTTCTAATAATCTTATGTGTTCATCTTGGGTTTTAGAATATAGTAATATATCATCAATATATACTACACAATTTTCTAGTTGTTTAAAGTAGTTATCCATAAATTGTTGATATCTACCTGGGGCATTTTTATATCCAAATGGTAATACATTCCATTCATAAAATCCTTGTGGTACTGTAAATGCTGTAAGTTTTTTGGATTCCTCTTCTAACTTTAAGTGGTAAAATCCTGATTTGCAGTCAAATTTACTAAAGTAATTATATCCTTGTATTTGTCTTATCTTTAATATTTTATTTGGTATTGGGTAATTATATGTTTTAGTTTTTGCATTTAAATTTCTATAATCAATAACCATTCTACTTTTTTCTCTTTTTTGTTCACTATGTTTATTTACTATAAATGCTGGGCTTGTATGCTTGCTATTGTTTTCTTGTATATACCTTTTTTCTAGTAATTCATTTATATGTATCTTAAATTCTGTTAAATCATTAAAATTATATTTTAATGGTTTTTGAGTTATTATACTATTATTATCAATTAACTCAATTTTTACTTTTGTTTTATGTTTTTCCCATCCTTGTAAAAGATCTTTACTATATAATAATTCTAACTTATCTTGGATTATTTTTACTTTATCTATAGAGAATATAATTAACTCTATTTTAGGGTCTTCTTCTTTTATATTTTCTAATTTTTGTGTAATTTTTTCACTTCCTTTTATCCATTCTGTTGTTTTTTGTTTTTTGTTATTTACTCTTTTTGCTCCTATTTTTTGTTTACATGGTGTTGTGAACCACCAGTGTGTTTTTGTTATTATATGTGGGTATAATTTTTTTAAAAATGGCATTCCTAATAGCATATCTTTTGTGGTCAATTCAAAGTTATATATTTCTTCTATAGTTAATATCTTATCCATATTTGTATTTTTTATATTTTTTGTCTTATATGTGATCATGCTTCCTTCATTATTAAATCCTGTTACTACTATCGGTGTTTTTAATTTTTCCCATTTATCTTCTGGTAAGTAATTGTATTTACATATATTAGCTTTTGCTCCTGTGTCCATCATTGGTGTATAATATATGTTGTAATATCCTTTTATTATTATCTTTGCAAGTATATATATTTTCATGTTTTTATCATAAAAAGTTCTTTTTATTATTATCTTCTTATTATTATAATTTATTGTTAACTGTTTGTCCTCTAAATTATATGGTTTTACTTGTTCTAACCATCTTATTCCTAAAGAAATATTTTTATCTCCTTGATATATTTTAAACTTTATTACTATTGGTACTCCTTCAATGATTATTTCCTTTTCTGTAGTTCTTCGGTATATATTAATGCCTTTGGTAGTTCAGGGCATGATTGTTCAGTAGTAATTATCTCATCTTCTGTTACTAGTTCTCTTGTAATATAGTTTTCTTCTTGTCTTGTATTTATTAATATTAGATATTTTCGTTGTTCCATTACTCTCGTTATGTAGTAATGATATGGTTCTATTTCTTCTTCTATTGATTTTTGTGGAGTTTTATCTATTGTTCTTGAGATACTCATTTTTGATGATATTTGGGGTATTTTCATAGTTTATTCTTTTTGATGTACTTAGTCTTTGTTTTACTATTTCTAAATCTTTTTCTATATCAATCTCATTATAACTATAATCATTATTATCTATGACTGTAACTATCCTTTCAAAAGGATCTTCTATTCTTATTTTATTTATTTTATTTTTTGCTGTTATTTTATGTTTTGTTGTTAAAACATATAAGCTTTTACATCTAGCTGTAAATATTTTACTTCTTGGGGCTAGTTCTATCCCTGACATTTTCCAATATAATATTAGTGATTTATCTATGTTTCTGTTATTTATTGCTACTGAGTAATTAACACTTATTATAAATTTAAATTTTTGGTATATGAGGTTACCTTTTACTACACTTATTATACTTTTTTCTATGGGTTGTATAATTCTATCATCCGCTAAATATATTTCTATGGGTTTATCTATTTCTTCTCTAAAACATGCTTTTATTAGTATTTATGTTCCTCCTAAATGTACATATTTAATTGGATGTTTAGCCTTAATATCTTGTATTTCTTTATTTATTATTCGTTTATTTATTATTGGTATTTTAGCCTTTCCTTTGGTGTATTTGCAATCTATGATATGTTCTCTTTGACTTACTACATAATATTCTTTTTTTTGTCATTTAAACCAGTTTCTTATTGTTGGTATTTCGAATATTTTTTCTACGCTTAGGTCTAATTCTTTTCCTTTTATTTGTTCAAATATATTATTATCAAATATTATTTTTTGTTCTGCCGATTCTTCATCTTGATATTTTTCTTTAGTTATTATTTGTATATCTGTTTCAGTCATTTATATAGTGTTCATTATCTGATTCTATTACTGAATTATTTTCCATTTCGTTTGTTTCGTTTTCTGATAATTCATATATACTATCTTCACTTTCTAATTCATAATCTACGTATTCTATTTGTGTATATTTTTCATTGTCTATTATTATTTCTGATATTTGTTTTTTCTTTGGATTTTTAGGTAATTTACAATCTCTAGCTATATGTCCTAATTTTCCACAATTATAACAAGTACATTCCGTTAGTTTTCTTTTTGGTCTATATGGTCTTTTGGTTTTGTAGTTTTTTACATAGTATCTTCTTCTTGGTTTTTTATATTTATTTTTTGATGTATATTTTTTGTTATATCTCTTTTTATAGTATTTGTCCGTACAACCAAATTGGGGTGCCGTTTTATTTTTGCAACATGCTAAGTTTTTTACTAGTATTTTTTTTTTTATTTCTTCTTTATGTTTTTCACATAGTTCTATAAACCATCGTTGTAAGAATTTTATTCTAGCTCATAAGGTATCTGTTAATCCTGCTTCATTCCAACTTTTTATTACTTTTGAATTAAAAGGTTCTGGTAATTTTGTAAAATATAATTTTCTTATTTCCTTACTTTCTTCTATGTTATATGTTCCTTTATAATAATATTCTCTAAATGCACATGTATATTCATCTAGATCATCGTCATTTATTTCATCAATTCTTATTTCAGGTGGATTATCTTGGTTATTTTCTTCTTTTCGTTCTAATTCATCTTCTAATTGCAATTTTTCTTTAAATTTAATTATCTCATTTGCTAATTTCATTTTTTGTTCTTTTTCTTTTTGTTTCATTTCATACATTTCTTTTAACATTGCCAGCTCTTTTTCTAGTTCTATTATTTTAGTATTTTTTTACTTCTTCTAATTGTTGTACTTCCTTTTTTGTTTGTTGTTTTATTTTTTCAATTTCCGTTTTTCTATCCATTTCTTCATTTTCTTTTGTTATTCTTATCATAACAGTTAAACTATCATCTAGTTTTACCGTTTCTTTTTCTAATATTAAACTTATATTGTCACCTATTTTCTTGTATCTTCTTCCTAGATTAGAAAATATTATCTTTATTTTTAATCCGTCATAGTTTTCATATATTTTTTCGTCTATGGCATATTTTTCCTTATTCATTTATAAATTGTGTTGAAGTTTATATTCTAAACTTTCTATTTGTATTTGTAGATATAGAATAGTTTTTTCTGTGCTATTATAGATTTTTTACAAATTCCTGCAAATATATTACTGTTAAGTCTATTTTGCCTATGTCTTAATTCTTGTCTTTTTGCTATAATTATTTTAGTAAGTTTTTGTTTATATTCATTATTCTCGTTATTCATTGTATTTTTAGATATTGAATACATTTATATTCTATTTTAGATATATTATCTATTAATTGATCTAATTTGTCGTTATCAGTTTTTGTGATATTGAGTTGTTTGTTTTCTGGATATAATTTGTTTAATTTTCTTCTTATTTTTCTTAACTTTCTACTATTATGTTTCTTCTTATATTTCTTTTTATCCATGGCTCTGATACCATTTTTCGTAGCGGAATTCATTTTACTGGTAGATGATAAATTCATGATATACTAAGATATTTTTGGTAGTGTGGCAGGTGAGGGATTCATGACATTTTTGGTAGGTATACCATTTTTGGTAGGTGAGGAATCTATTTTAAAGATTTTATTATAATATTCTTTTGTTAAGTGTTTTAATCTTGATATCTCTTTAATATTATTTATGATATATTTTCTAGATATAATATATCTTGGGTTCTTAGGTACGTATATAAATTATTTTCCATTAATTGTTCTAATAGTTTTATATTTTCCATAGCTTCTGTCAAATATTGTAAATATTCGTAGTTCATTTTAATCTGAATTTATTTCTAAATCATACCATTCTATTCTTTCGAGATCTAAATCATGTAAGTCTATTTCATACCATTGTTGGTTTAATATATCTTCTGATTCGTTATCATTAAATATTTTTTCCCATATTATTCTTCTTAATTCAATTATTTTTATACCTTTAAGTATATATAATATTAAAGTTTCATAGTTTTCTATCATTTCATCATGCGTGTATGTAGTCATGTTCTTTATCATGCAGATTTTTTATTTTCAATTATTCCTTCTTATCATATTCATAATTGATTAAATTCATATTAGATCATTATGAACTAGATTATTTGTTTATCATGTTCTCCTGTCACTACTAGCATCGTACTTTTAGCGGATACTTCCTTCTTATCAGCGCCTCAACTTTGTTTACTCCCCTAAACGGCTTTCCTTGCCTATCGATTTCAACATTAGGATGACATAGTATAAAAGTTTTCTCCCTGTTTCCAGTGTGCTAATAAACTAGAAATCATGACTCAAATAATTCTAATACATAATAACTAACATAAATTTATTCAATCATATATATGATATTCAGGAATATATGAAATTAGTTCTGCATATTTTTTGAACAATATACCTTTATCTCTTGCTTATCCATGATATCTGAAGGTTGTTCCATTATCTATTAAGTATTCAAATATTTGAGAGAGTTTTTTTTTTTTAAGAAAACTTCATTTATTCAAAACCTGCTTATTATGGTACATATACCTTCCTTTTTATAGAAAGGAATTACAGTAGTGCACAATAATGCACGTATTATACTACTTATTGCATAATAATGCACTACCACCTACTACTTTTACACTTGTCCTACCACCTACCACACTTTACACTTGTCCATACTACTTTAATAATGCACATGCATACTACCCTATACTTGTTGACTAATTTACTCTACTAACTTGTACCTAATAATTTACAATAATGTCACTACTACTGTACACTTTAAGACTTTTACATAATAATTTTCATCTACTTTTGGCTTTGTTGGCCAAACACGTTTTTATGTCTTCTTTTTTTCTCTTTGTCTTCTTCTCTTTATCTTATCTCTTTTTCGTCTCTATCTTCTTTTATTTTATCATTCCAGCTGGACATCGGGGTCACTAAAATATACATACATTTAATCATGTTTTGCTTAGAATGTATTGGTTTGATATTAAAGTTTTGAATAGCTCTGATACCACTTAATTTTTTTTTTATAAAATTAAGTATAACACATCAAATTATATAATTAAAGATTATAATACTATGAAAAAAATGATACTCCCTCCGTTTCACAAAGAGTGACCTGGTTTGACTTGACACAAATTTTTAGAAAATAAAGAAGACTTTTGAAAAAGTTATGTCAAATGTACTAAATTGCCCTTTAATCTTGTGGCTTTAAACATGCAATGTGGAAAACTGAAATAAAAATGATACCAAAAAAGGAAAGAGATCATTCTTTTTTAAACAGACTAAAAAGGAAAGGAGGTCATTTTTTTTTCAAACGGAGGGAGTATGATGGTTTGCAAATAGAATAAAATTTATTCATGTATTAATTTAATTCAATGTTTGATTGGTAGATTTTTTAAATGTCATATAAAAGTTATTCATGTATTAATTTATCAATTTGAAAGAACTAAAAATCATGTCAATTTAAAAATTGATTTAAAAAAAAATCTAATTTTGTTGTAAATAATGAAATGTGAATGTATTGTAACAAATTCACACTTCATGACTTTTAGGATATAGGTATGACTTTAATGATTTCCTTCATCAATATACATACATTTAATCATGTTTTGCTTAGAATGTAATTGTATGATATTAAAGTTTTGAATAGCTCTGATACCACTTAATTTTTACAAATAAAATTAAGTATAATATATCAAATTATATTATTAAAGATTATAATGCTATGAAAAAACATGATATGATAGTTTGCAAATAGAACAAAAGTTATTCATGTATTAATTTAATACAATATTTGATTGGTAGGTTTTTAAAATGTTGTATAAAAGTTATTCATGTATTAATTTTATCAATTTTGAAGAACTAAAAATCATGTCAATTTAAAAACTAATAAGAAAAACTTAATTTTGTTGTAAATAATGAAATGTGGATATCATGCAACAAATCCACACTTCATGACTTTTAGGATTTAAGATACCAATAAACTTCTACATTCTCTCTATATATATTTCTTTTATTTACAGAAAGATACACATTCAAATATTGGGAGAAAAAACATTACTACTCTTTCTCTCATTTTCTATGTTATTTTACTTTTAATATCTATGTTTTACAACACATTATCAACATGAAGTCTCTTATAAGGTATGTTTCAGATATATAACTATTTCTATTTTTAGATTCTAAACACAAGTATACATTTGAATATTTTCAACTTTTATGTTCTCTAAATTTTATTAATTGATGAAAATAAAATTTCTTATTAAAGAATACTACATATGATATTCTTGATTTTCAATAATTAAAAGTTTATTATTTTAATCTAATTTGACTATTTTTATCATGTCAAATTTGTAAAAATTGGACTTCGTGACACTTAATATTTCTGGCAAAAATTATTTATCATAGGTATTCGATGCTGAAATTCACCTAGACGCTAAAGGTGTTAGTACCACCATTACTGAAGGTAATGTTGCATCATGCCAGGACAAAGTGAAGTCTATGATTTTTCTTCATCATCATTTGTGTCACGACCTGAGCCTATACCCTGGACGTGATCGGCATGCAAAAATCATTGATGGTCTCCAAGTGAACTCTCATCCTGACTAACTACAAACGGAAGACTAACTTGAGCATACATAAGCATCAAATTGAAAGAAACATTTAAATATGGTTTACTGAATCTCGAAACTGAACTGAATATAATGAGTATGAATCATAAGTTTTAAATAAAACACCTGAAACTGAAACTCTCCGAAAATGTCTATGTATGAAGCCTCTAATGTATACAAGGATGAGTGTTGGGACAAAACCCGCGACTCCTCAAGAGAACTACTGGTAACAACTCATAAAAATTGGAGTTGTAACACCTCGAAAATTTCTAAGTTAAAACTTGAACCTTTCTTCATTTACTTGTAGGGTCATATCGGGTGGTTCTTAAATTGCTCATATGTGTAAAAGATAGATTTTGTAGTGTGGGAATGATTTTGGATATCAATTAAGGTCACTGAAACTCCTAGCACATAGTAGAGTTGAAAGTTTCCTTATCGATTAAGTTTTGATGTAAGATTATACTTGGGTCAACTTCAAACGACCATATCTCTTAGAATTTAAAGAGTTACGTGGCCCATACCCTATCAAATTAAAGGTATTTAAATCTTCTTTCAAACGCCACCAATTTCACAACAATTTGAGGTTTGAGTAAAAAGTTATGACAATTTTAGTAACCTGATATAGTGTTGTGACGAATTAGCCGACGGAAAAACATTAAAAAAAGTCGTTTTTGTCTTTTTACCTCTAAGAAAACCTTAAACGAATTTCTTGACTAATTAAAGACCCAAAACAATTAGATTTTCATCTCTTAATCCATCATTCTCTTCTCCTCAAACCTTAAGACAAAACCCTATGGAAAAATCAAAGTAGAGATTCTTTATATCTTTTTCAAGATTCTTCTTCAAGAGATTACAAGAAACTAATTCAAAAATCTCAGGAAAGGTTTTCTTGATTGTTCTCCTTCAAACTAGGGTTTCAAGGCTTCTAATCAAGTTCTTCTTCAAGAACCTTGTTCTTTCAGATACAGGTTATTAGGATCCTCAACAAGAGCCAGTTGAGATCACTTCATCCGCTCTTGTGCTTATGAGTGACACCTCCTTGCTTTCGGAGTACTCCAGTTTTATGAGTTGTTTGTAGTAGTTCTTTTGAGGAGTCGTGGGTCTTGTCCCCACACTCATCTTTGTATAGTAGAGGTTTCATAGATAGACAGCTTTAGAGAGTCTTTCAGTTTTCAGATGTTTTATTTAAACTTATGGTTCATAATCAGTATATTCAACAAAGTTTTGAGATTTAGTAAGCTGCTTTTAAACGTTTCTTTCAATTTAATGCTTATGTATGCTTGAGTTAGTCTTCTGCTTGTAGTCAGCTAGGATAAGGGTTCCCTTGGGGACAAAAAATGGTTCTCAAGTGTTGGCCAAGTCTAAGGTGTAGGCTCGGGTCGTGACAAACTTGGTATCAGAGCACATAGTACAAGTGTCCTAGGGTGTCTATGAAGTCGTGTCAAGTAGGATCTTATTTATGGTTGTGAGGGCCCCATTTCTATACATGAGAAACCATAGACACTTAAGAAAAGTTTTCCTTCTTTCATACTCTAAATCGTGCAGTAGAACTGTGTCATAAGAAATCTATTCTAACTCGTGCTTTTCTCATATCCATTCTACTACGCCTCATACTCAAGGTAGTTGAAAAGTAAAGCCAGTTCCATATCGATGAGTTACTCTCAGTAAAAGTCTTGAGGAAGTCATGAGAATGTAGAGGGGCTTGAGAGAAGACCGTGAGTGAGTTAAGTGTTGAGTTTTGAAGGAATACACTCTTATTCATATGAATCGTGTGCTCGAGCTAAAAGCGAAATGTAATTCCAGACTGTTTCCTCTAAACCTTGTTTCAATTGGGACCCTTATGAGGAGGTATGTTGTAGAGCTTAGGTAGTATTTTCACCCGAAACGATAGTATGTGTTATGATGTTATAAACAGTAGTAGTAAAAGTGCTCAGAGTTAGAAGAATGCAGGTAGAGCTTCAGTAGTCTAAGAAAGAGAAATAGTGATCAGGCACATTATGTTGTTGTAGTCATGCACCAAGTAAGTTTTAATGATGAGTTCACTTTTGTGAGTAGACTAAGGAATAATAATCTTGTATAGAGTTCATGATAGGTGATAGAGTAAGAGTTACTAGTTAGGATGAGTTAGAGTATACTTTAATTAGAAAAGAGTATATGATGAGGTTTTATTGTGTTAGTAACGACCAAGTGTAGGTGTTGAATAGAAGAGCAGAGTGTTCATGAGGTGATAGTTCTAAACTAGGCTTATGATTTTGAAGGTGGATAGCCCATAATATTCAGAGGATTACAGAACTAATTACACAATGATGTATAGAGAATAGGTAAGTAGTACTTAAGTTGTGAAATTAAATGTGACGGTAAATTGTATGTATGAAGACTGAGAGATAAAGAATGACTACTTGTCATGAGGTCTTAGTGGGCAAGTGTTTCTTGACTTCATCTAGTAGTTGTAAGTTAGTATAGTATGTGAGCAATTATATTGATATCCGTGTTTAGTACTAGATACTAAGCTTGAATCTGAGATGTGTTGAAAAAAATATGGCAACATGAGGGTGATGATGTTAGTTTTGAGATCTGATCTGGTAGAATTGACATAGAGTAGGTGAGGAATCAAGAGGTTAGTTACAATGAATGTGAGTGGTACAAGTATGAGATTATAACTTTTAGATAAGAGTATTTAAGTATGGCTAATTCATTAGATTAACAAGATAATTAATAGGTGTACCCGATATCGTATGTAGTTAGACGAGGTTCTGACTAAGTTAATGATTATTTTTCATGTGTGTTTAGATAGTATAATTGAACTATTAATGTGTAATAGGATGAGGTAAGCATTAATTTTCTTTCCTTAAGAGCTAGATGAAGAAACCTTATAAGCCATTGAGAAGAGGTTAAGAGAAGCATCTTAGAAAGAGGTCTTAGAAGGAGTCTTAGTACCTGATTATGGAGAGTTTAGTAGCCATGAGATAAGCATTTCCCAAGTATTAGAGTAAATGGAATGTAAACCAGTTTAGAGATAATGAGAATAGATTCATGGCTTTAGAGTGTCAACTCCAAACCTAAGGGGGAGATGGTAAGATGAGAAATCAAGTCAAGTGTTGAGGATGAGATATTGATATCTTCAGAAAGAGTTTTAGAGATATATTAGTTAGTTCATAATCTTGCATATTCCTCAACGAAGTTATTACAACATATTGTGGATATTCATGATATCAGAATTGTGTCTATGACCTATGCTCATACACTTTAAAGAGATTCACATTTATGCTAAGTTTCCAGAATGAGGGGCTAAGACTTTAGCCCATTAACCTAGATCTTAATCCATAAAGTTAATGGATAAAGACTCCATTAAAGATTCTTACCATCTTTTTCAAGATTCTTCTTCAAGAGATTTCAAAAAACTAAATCAAGAATATCAAGAAAGGTTTTGTTGATTATTCTCCTTCAAACTAGGGTTTCAAGGCTTCTGATCAAGTTCTTCTTCAAGATTCTTCAAGAACCTTCTTCTTTCATATACAAGCTAAGTTATTAGGATCCTCAACAAGAGTCTGTTCAGATCACTTTATCCGCTCGTCTGCTTATGAGTGAGACCTCCTTGCTTTTGGAGTACTCCAGTTTTATGAGTTGTTAGTAGTGGTTCTTTTGAGGAGTCGTGGGTCTTGTCCCGACACTCATCTTTGTATAGTAGAGGCTTTATAAATAGACAGTTTTGGGGAGTCTTTCAGTTTTCAGATATTTTATTTAAACTTATGATACATACTCAGTATATTCGACAAAGTTTTGAGATTTAGTAAGCAATTTTTAAATGTTTCTTTCAATTTGATGCTTTTGTATGCTTGAGTTAGTCTTCCAATTGTAGTCAACTAGGATGAGGGTTTGCTTGGGGACCAAAAATGGTTCTCGAGTGCCGGCCTGGTCCAGGATGTAGGCTCGGGTTGTGACTGGAGTCCTCCAGAAGCAATGAGGTCTTACTCAAAAGTTGACGAAATGATCTCAACGGAATCTTGCAGAGGATCCTATGAACTTGTATCTGCATCATTAAAAGACGCAGGTTGAATGACATCAGTACATTGAATGTACCAATATGTAATATAGCTGAATAACAAAAAAACTAAATGAAAGGACTACTGTAGATATATATATATACACACACACTCAACTGAATATAAAGAAATAAATGAGTTAAATCATTTAAAGCTTTACAAAATACTTTCTCATCGCTGAACTCAACATAATAAGTGATATATAAAAATACACTTTAACTCTATTGGGAGATTCTCTAACCGACAACCATCACTATGAGATACATGATGATACAATGTCTTGCCCACGCTGCCAGAGCTGTCATATACCTTGCCGGGGTATAAAACACCTCAACTAAATGAAACCATTAAGCAATGCTTAAAAACCGATAAGGAATCACCTAAAAGTATGACCCTTTACCCATGTTGGCATACATGGTTTATGAGGACTTTGAGTTATCTGAACTCGTCCCCATATCGGTGCTCAATACTACTCCCTATAATATATACTCATGCTCATATGTTTAAAAACATAACTCTTCCTCTGGTTTAAGATAATTGCTCAAACTACCCTCTTAAAAGAGGTAACTGCTCTTGAAATATCTTTTGAACTCATAACTCATTTAGAATTCTCAGTTTCTCTTTTATCAATGTAAAATTTGATACCTCTGGGAATACATAGTCCCCTTGTACTCTTACTCAATTCATACTTGAAAACTCTTTCTCAAAACATATCAAAATCATATTTTAATATGATCATTGATGACTCGAGAAGTCATATTACATAAACATTGATGGTATAACTAGATACCATAGTGCTGATACATTGATGGCATACTTGATTGTCATACTAGTTATGTTTTTAAAAACTCTTTCTCAAAACTAATATTTACTTTCTCAAAAACTCAGTTGAAAACTCAAATGTTGGCTTTAAAAAGCTTCTCAAAATTTATAACTCAATTCATAGGGTTCATGTGGAATTGTGTACATGAAGGACTCAACACAGGGATCTTAATAGCAATATGGGAACTCATTACTCAGAACTCAAGAACGCAAGAACTCAAGTACACTACTCATCTAAAAAATACTCAATTCATAGGGTTCATGTTGAAATATAGACATAAACGAATCAACTCAATCATATTAATGCATAACATATAAAAATTAAATAATGAGGAATAGAATTTCAAAAATAAACAGGAACTCGAGAACTCAAAATCAACTCATCTCAAGAATTCTCAAATCTAGAGATAAAATCCTTGATTACTCTTTCACTGATTTGAAAGTAGATGTAGGGCATGAGGACGAAATAGTCCAACACTATGATAGCCTTACATATCTAAAAAAACAAGGTTTTTGAAGAATCTTGAAGAAGAACTTGATTAGAAGCCTTGAGACCCTAGCTTGAAGTTAAACAATCAAGAAAACCTTTCTTGAGATTCTTGAATTAGTTTCTTAAAATCTCTATGGCCAATATTATGATTTTCATTAGTGATGGCATAATTTGTATGAAGGAATTGAGTTGGAAAGAATGGAATTCTTGGAGAAAGACTTACCTTGAAGAAGAATCTTGAAAAAGATTGAAAGAATCTTGAATGGAGTCTTCTACTTTGATTTTAGTTAGGGTTTGAGAGAGATCAGAGTGATGGATTAAGAGATAAAAACTGATTGTTTTGGGTCTCTAATTACTTAAGAAATTCGTTTAGTGTTTTCTTAGAGGTAAAAAGACAAAAAAAGACCATTTTTGATGTTTTCCCATCGGCTAATTCGTCACTGCACTGTATCAGGTTACTAAAATGGTCATAACTCTCGGCTTATTCGTCACTGCACTGTATCAAGTTACTAAAATGGTCATAACTCTTTACTCAAACCTCGGATTGTTTTAGGTCTCTAATTAGTCAAGAAATTTGTTTAGGGTTTTCTTAGAGGTAAAAAGACAAAAAAGACCATTTTTAATGTTTTCCCGTCGGCTAATTCGTCACTGCACCGTATCAAGTTACTAAAATGGTCATAAATCTCAGCTAATTCATCATTGCACTGTATCAAGTTACTAAAATGGTCATAACTCTTTACCCAAACCTTGGATTATTGCGAAATTGATGGTGTTGGAAAGAAGATTCAAATACCTTTAATTTGATAGGTTATGGGCCACGTAACTCTTTATATTCTAAGAGATACAGTCGTTTGAAGTTGACCCAAGTAGAATATTACATCAAAACTTAATCGATAAGGAAACTTTCAACTCTACTTTGTGCTAGGAGTTTCTAGTGACCTTAATTGATATCGAAAAGCATTCCCACACTAAAGAATTTACCTTTACACTTATGAGAAATTTAAGAATCACCAGATATGACCCTATAAGTAAATGAAGAATGGGTCGAGTCTTAACTTAGAAATTTTTGGGGTGTTACAATATCTCCCTCTTGGGATCATTCGTCCTCGAATGATAGCTGGTCTGAGAATGGAAAAAGGGTTACTCTTACTGTATTCAAGTGTAACTCATAATCACAAAGTACTTAACATAGGGTGATTATTCTGATCTAAATCACAAGATTCGAGTTCTACACCTCTGTAGGAGATCTCATCCCAAGAACACTATTCCTTACTGCTACATTAAGCTAACCTTGAGGTCATATCACGAAACACCTAATGTATCACACATTGTCCACATGTTAACAATACCAAATTCAAGCTTAGCTTAACCACTACATAGACTCCTACTATCCCACTTTCTAAGAACTTCTCATCCTCTCTACTAATTGAACTTTCATACATTACCACCAGGAAGCTGACTTAGTAGTTATTGTAAAACCTTATCTCCTTTTTCCTCCACATTTATAACCTTAGATAGAATAAACACACCATCACTATCACAATAATAAATAACAATCCTCTCCCCCATCATCACAGAACTACTATCAACAACACCCCTCTCCAAAACTAAAAAAGGATTACTAAAAGGGCTTTAGGGTGAAAGATCATAAGCACGGTTCATTCGAGAATTCTGATATAAGAATATTCATGGCATAACATTATGTTGCTAGAAATTGAGAGTAAATCATAAACTTATGAGACTGGACATACTATGAGACATGAATACTTATATGAATAGGTTCATATCATGAGGCTGGTATCCACAACTTTATGGATTAAGCTCAAGGTTAATGAGCTAAAGTCTTTGCCCCTCATTCTGGAAACTGAGCATAGATGTGAAACTCTCTGAAGTGTATGAGCATAGGTCATAGACCTAATTTTGATATTAGAAACGTCAACAAGATATTATAATAAATAAACTTTCAGGAATACACTAGAGTATGAATGGGTCGATGAACCTCTAAAACTCATTCGAAAAACATCACTATCTCATCCTCAACATTTGAATTGGTTTCTCATCTCATCATCTCCCCTTTAGGTTTGAGGCTGACACTTTAAAGATATGAATATATTCCCTTATGTCTAAGTTGGTCTACATTCCTTTTTCTCTACTACTCGGGAAAGGATTATCTCATGGTTACTGAACTCTCCGTAAGTAGGTACTAAGACTCCTTCTAAGACCTATTTCTAAAATACTTCTCTCAACCTCTTCTCATTGGCTTATACGGCCGTTTCATCTAACTCTTTAAGGAAATAAGTAATGCTTACATCAGCCTATTCCACATTAACAACTCAAATATACTATCTAGGCCCACATGGAAAATCATTAACTTAATTGGAACCTCGTCTGATTACATACAATCTTGGGTACACCTCCTAATGATCTTGTTACTCTAATGACTTAGCCACACACTTCCCTTATCTAAAAGTTAGGATCTCTCACTTGTACCATTCATATTCATTGTAGCTAACATCTCAATTCCTCACTTACTCTATGTCAAGTCTGCGAGATCTTATCTCAAGACTATTATCATCACCCTCATGTTGTCATTGTTTTGATCATGACACTCATCTCAAATTCAAGCTTAATATTTATTAGTAAACCTGTATATCAACATGATCGCTCACTTACTATACTAACTTACAACTACTAGATAAACATTAAGAAACACTCGACCACTAAAACCTCATGACAAGTAGTCAATCTTTATCTCTCAGCCTTCATACTTACAATTTATCGTCCAACTTCCTTTCACAACTTAAGTATTATTTACGCATTCTCTATACATAATTGCCTAATTAGTTCTATAACCCTCTGAATATTATGGGCTCTCCCAAAAAAATCATAAGCCTAGCTTAGATCTATCACCTCATGAATACTCATGCTCTTCTATTCAACACCTGTACTTGACCTTCACTACCACAATGTTACATTGACCTAAGCTTCCTTCTGGCTAAAGTATACTCTAACTCATCCATATTGGTAACTCTTACTCTACCTTCTATGGTGAGATCTACACAAACTCATCACTTATCAGTCAACCCATAAGGGAAAACTCCTCATTAATAACTTACTAGTGCATGACTACAATAACATAATTTACCTTATCACCGTCTCCATTCTTAGATTACTATACCTCTGCATGCATTCTTCTAACTCTGGACACTCTTACTACTACTGCTTATAATCTCATAACTCATACTATCTTTTCGGGTGAAAATACTACCCAAGCTCCAAAACACACTTCCTCATAAGGGTCTCAACTGAAACAAGGTTTAGAGAAGAGAGTATATCTTGCTTTTAGCTTGAACGGGTAGTTCATATGAATAAGAGTGCATTCTTTCGAAACTCAACAGTTAACTCACTCACGGGCTTCTCTCAAGTCCCTCTGCAGTCTCATGACTTTCTCAAGATTTTTGCTGAGAGTAAATTATCAATAAGGATCTGGCTTTGCTTTTTAACTACCTTGAGTATTAGCGGTAGTCGAATGGATATGAGAAATGCACGAGTTTGAATAAGTTTCTTATGACATAGTTCTATTGCACGATTTAAAGTACGAAAAATGGAAAATTTTCTTAAATGTCTATAGTCCCTCATTTATAGAAGTGGGGGCCACACAACCATAAACAAGATCCTACTGACACGATTTCATTGACACCCTAGGACACTTGAACTCTATATTATGATACCATGTTTTTCATGACCCGAGCCTATACTTGGACGTGGCTGGCACTCGAGAACTATTGTTGGTCCTCAAGCAAACCATTATCCTGGCTAATCTCAAGGGGAAAACTAATTTGAGCATACATAAGCATCAAATTGAAAGAAATGTTTAAAAACAGTTTGCTAAATCTCAAAACTAAACCGAATATAATGAGTATGAATTATAAGTTATTAATAAAACACCTGAAACTAAAACTCTCCAAAAATGTCTATCTATGAAGCCTCTAATGTATACAAGGATGAGTGTTGGGACAAGACCCGCGACTTCTTAAGAGAACTACTAGTAACAAATCATAAAAATAGGAGTCCTCCAGAAGCAAGGAGGTCTTACTCAAAAGCTGACGAAATGATATCAACAGACTCTTGCTGAGGATCCTAAGAACTTGTATTTGCATCATTAAAAGATACAGGTCAAATGACATCAGTACATTGAATGAATGAGTATGTAATATAGTTAAATAACAAAAAAACTGAATGAAAGGACTACTGTAGATATAGATCTATACTCAACTGAATATAAAGAAATAAAGTAGTTAAATCATTTAAAGCTTTACAAAATACTTTCTCATCTCTGAACTCAACATAATAAGTGATATATAAAAATACACTTTAACTCTATTGGGAGATTCTCTAACCAACAACCATCACTATGAGATACATGATGATACAACGTCTCGCCCATACTGCCATGACTGTCATATACCTTGTCGGGGTATAGAAAAGCTCAACTAAGTGGATCCACTAAGCGATGATTAAAAAACAATAAGGAATCATCTAAAAAATATGACCCTTTACCTATGTTGGCATACATGGTTTATGAGGACTTTGAGTTATCTGAATTCGTCCCCATATTGGTACTCAATACTACTCCTACTAATATATACTCATTCTCATATGTTTAAAAACATAACTCTTTCTCTGGTTTAAGATAATAGCTCAAACTACCCTCTTAAAAGAGGTAACTGCCCTTGAAATATCTTTTGAACTCATAATTCATTTAGAATTCTCAGTTTCTCTTTTATCAATGTAAAATTTGATACCTCTGGGAATACATAGTCCCCTTATACTCTTACTCAATTCATACTTGAAAACTCTTTCTCAAAAATATATCAAAATCATATTTTAATATGATCATTGATTACTCGGGAAGTCATATTACATAAACATTGATAGTATATCTAGATACCATATTGCTCATACATTGATGGCATACTCGATTGTAATACTAATCATGTTTTTAAAAACTCTTTCTCAAAACTCATTTTACTTTCTCAAAAACTCAGTTTGAAACTCAAATGTTGGCTTTAAAAAGCTTCTCAAAATCTATAACTCAATTCATAGGGTTCATGTGGAATTGTGTACATGAACGACTCAACACAGGGATCTTAATAGCAATATGGATACTCAGTACTCAGAACTCAAGAACGCAAGAACTCAAGGACATTACTTATCTCAAGAATACTCAATTCATAGGGTTCATGTTGAAATATAGACATAAATGAATCAACTCAAGAATATTAATGCATAACATATAGCAATTCAATAATAAGGAATAAAATTTCAAAAATAAACAGGAACTCGAGAACTCAAAATCAACTCATCTCAAGAATACTCAAATCTAGGGATAAAATGCTTGATTACTCTTTAATTGATTTGAAAGTAGATGTAGGGCGTGAGGACAAACTAGTCCAACATTATGATAGCCTTACATATCTGAAAGAACAAGGTTCTTGAAGAATCTTGAAGAAGAACTTGATTAGAAGCCTTGAGACCCTAGCTTGAAGTTAAACAATCAAGAAAACCTTTCTTGAGATTATTGAATTAGTTTCTTAAAATCTCTATGGCCAATATTATGATTTTCATTAGTGATTCATAATTTTTATGAAGGAATTGAGTTGGAAAGAATGGAATTCTTGGGAAAGACTTACCTTGAAGAATAATCTTGAGAAAGATTGAAACAATCTTGAATGAAGTCTTCCACTTTTATTTTTCCTTAGGGTTTGTGTCACGCCCCAAACTCAAGGGAGGCAACTGACTCCTAATGCCAGAACTCAAGCCCGAGCCAACCCTGCTGAACCATTTGCTACTAGCGCATGGCTGCCACATGCAATCAAGAAAACAAACAAGTATATTTCGGCTTAAAAGTAAGCCCTCGACTGGTAAGACCCCTATCAACAGATCTATAAAAGAGACAGCTACTCCCAAGAGTTCATATAAAGAAATAGCCAACTAGCACATAAGTCTTGATATGACTGTCGAGGCCACCATGATCTCTATATAGAAACTTAAAGCATGTATATATCAAGACAATACATTAAACATCTAACAAGCTTCGACAAACCAACAAACTAGACCAGTATGGCCATAACGTAGCTATACCCCCCATACACTAGTCTGCATGCCTCTAAGAGTAGTAAAGATTGGCGGGACAGGGCCCCAGCCTACCCACAAAAATATATACAACAAAAGCTAACAAACCTCCCAACTTTGGCAGAACATAGCCCTTCTAGACATAAATCACATTCCTGCAGCTAACCACAATAGCCCCAAGGGCAACAATAACAATCTAATAGGCTAAAAGCGAGCAATTTAGCTATAAGCAACCTATACGAATAGACTTTAAGTCGTGTCCAACATAGGGACTCTATTAACTGAATAAGAATCCCGACAAAGAAGGATTATATCAACTCGAACAGCCAACAATAGTTTCTACAATTATAACAAGGATAACAGTCTAATTACATTGCTCCTAAGTTTTAAGGAAACATGTCGTAAAAATGGAATAGCCTTAACACACCTTTTTCGCTGAATTCACGTGGCCTAATAAATTTTACTCACAACCCCCTCGATACTACAACAAGGTAGGACCATAATCAACACACAAGAATAGAGGATACCACGATAATCCGATAAAAGATATGTGTTTCCATCGCAAATTGCTATGTGCGGCTTATTAAAGCTAGAATCGATGAAATAAAGGTCTTACCTTGATCTTAAGTTCGTAAGACACATCAAAATCTTAAAATATGCCCAACCCTTGCTGTCCTAACACCAAAATATGATATGCTACAAAATCGATAAAACAAATTATTCTATGTTGACGAGCTCTATGAGTAGAACAACTTTCGTCAAGAACTTAAGTCGAGAAAATATATAACTTGGTTGATCCTAAAAGTGGGTTTTCTAAAATTTCTGCTTCTTCACGGAAAAAATGAGGAAAAAGTTGAAGAAGATGATATATATAAAGTTCCACCAACCTAGGGGACCCACCTCACGTACCTGCTTGCGGAGTCTTGCGAAAACGTGAATATCTCCCCATTCTGAAGTTGTATGAACAAATGGTTTGGTGCGTTGGAAACTAGACTCATAGACCTTCGATTTGATGGGTTGTGGGACTCATAAATCTTTATAGATTGGGAGAAAACCTCCGATACATTTGGCCCAAATTTCAGAGAAATCTTTTAAAAGGAACTTACGATAACTTTCTCTAACTTTTATTTTGCGACTTACCTAACTTCAAAACTTGAGATACAACCCTTGAACACTTAAAATATGACATACCACATCATTCTTAATTTATCACTCATCCTCTTTGTCTTTCCATAAAGGTACATAGTAATTTAGACGTTTCAGAAAGTCGGGTGTTACATTCTTCCCCTCTTAGAAACATTTGTCCTCGAATGAAAAATCTGAGTCACGCGGTAAATTCCTTAGGAGTTGCCAAAATTTAGGCAGAGTATCCTTTGTAAATGTGACTATCCAGGAACCTGAAACGCAGAAATTCTAACCTAGGCGTCTCACAGGACGACATAAATAGCTAAACATTATAGCTCCACAATAACAGTGCGAGCAAAATACAATGACAACAACCATAATAATAAGCAACAATATAAAAAATCAGATATCTTACCTCACTGCACTAATATAAACTGATATGCCATCACCCTGGGGTATGAAACAAGTGAGGATATTTGGACCTCATGCCATCCTCAGCTTCCCAGGTCACCCCTTCTCTATTCTTATTTCTCCACAATACTTTAACTGAAGCCACCTCTTTGGTCCTCAATTTATGGACATGTCGATCTAATATGGAAACTGGAGTTTCCTCGTAGGACAACTCCTCTGTTATCTGAACATCCTTAACTGGACAACCTGAGAAGGGTCTCCTACGCACTTCTATAGCATCGATACATGGAAAATTAGATGAACAGATTCTAGCCCTGAAGGCAATTCTAACTCATAAGCCACTCTTCCGACCCTCCGAAGGATCCGATATGGCCCAATGAATATTGGACTAAGCTTGCCTTTTTTTCCAAATCTCATAACACCCTTCATAGGCGAGACTTTTAAGAATACCCAATCATCGACACAAAACTCTAAGTCCCTTTGTTGCATATCTGAGTATGACTTTTGTCTGCTTTGAGCTGTTAGCAACCTCTCCCGAATGAGTTTAACCTGCTTCATCGTCTGTTGTACTAATTCGGGTCCAATCAACCCTAACTAACCTACCTCAAACCATCCAATAGGGGATCTTCATTTTCGACCATACAAAGCCTCATAAGGTGCCATCCTTATGCTGGAATGATAACTATTATTGTATGCGAACTTAATAAGAGGCAAGTGGTCATCCCAACTTCCCTTGAAGTCTAGCGCGCACGCCCGTAACATATCCTCGATTGTCAAAATTGTGCGCTCAGCCTGGCCATCTGTCTATGGGTGAAATGTTGTACTAAGATTAACTTGTGTCCCCAGTCCTTTCTGGAAGGACTTCCAGAAGTTAGCGGTAAATTGTGTTCCTCTATTAGAGATAAAAGATATTGGGACACTGTGTAGCCTAACAATCTCTCTAATATAGATCCCTGCATAGTCTTCAGCTGTAAAAGTAGCCTTGACTGGTAAGAAGTGGGCTGATTTTGTTAGTCTGTCAACAATTACCCAAATAGAGTCAAACTTACGACGCGATCGAGGTAACCCTGCAATAAAATTCATATTAATTGCTTCCCACTTCCACAAAGGAATGGTTATCTCCTAGACTAGCCCAGCGGGATTTTTGTGCTCAACCTTCACCTGTAGGCAGTTAAGACACTGTGTTATAAACTCAGCAACATTTTTCTTCATCCCATGCCACCAATAGATCTCCTTAATATCATGGTACATCTTCATCGGACTAGGGTGAATAGAATAACGGTAATGATGTGTCTCTTCCATAATCTGATGTCAAAGCCCTGCAACATCCGAAACACACAATCGACCGCTATATCTGAGGACTCCATCTCTTGTTATATAAAATGCTAAAGACTGTTGATTCTGAGCTGACCTAAGCTAGTATCCTCATGTTTCCGTGCTTTTACCTCCATAACTAGAGATGATATGGATGTGTCCTGAATTATGACCCCACTATCTTCTACCTCTAACAATCTGACTCCCAAGCTAGCTAACTGATGAAGCTCTCGCGCTAGCTCACGCTTCTCAAAATCTAAATGGGATAAACTACCCATAGATCTTCGATTGAGGGTATCGACTACCACATTAGTGTTTCCTGGATGATATAAAATATCCACGTCGTAGTCTTTCAGTAACTCAAGCCATCGACGTTGTCGCAGATTTAACTCCTTTTGTCTAAAGATATATTGAAGACTTTTATGATTTGTGAAGATGTCAACATGAACGCCATATAAATTGTGTCTCCAGATCTTTAATGCATGCACAACTGTAGCTAACTCTAAATCGTGGGTCGGATAGTTCTTCTTATGCTTCCTCAACTGCCTTGAAGCATATGCCATAACCTTACCATGTTGCATTAGAACACATCCCAACCCAACACGAGAAGCATCACAGTACACCGCATAACCCTATAAACCCTCTGGCAATGCTAGAATTGGTGCTGATGTCAACATGTCCTTCAGCTCCTGGAAACTATGCTTGCAAGCCTGAGTCCACTGGAACTTCGCTGCTTTTTGAGTCAGCTTCGTTAATGGTGCTGAAAGTGAAGAAAACCCCTCTACAAACCTTCTGTAGTACCCAACTAATCCTAAGAAACTACGAACCTCAGTCGTAGTCGTGGGTCTGGGTCAAGTCTTTACGACCTCAATCTTTTGTGTATCAACCGTAATGCCTGCATCTGATACAATATGGCCTAAGAAAGCTACATGAATCCATCCAGAAATCACACTTAGAAAACTTTGCATAAAGTTCTCGGTCTCGAAGAACCTAAAGGAATGCTCGCAGATGCTCTGCATGCTCAGCTTTTGAACGTGAATATACCAAAATATCATCAATAAATACAATCACAAACAAGTCTAGATACGTCTTGAATATACTATTCATCAAGTCCATGAACATTGTTGGGGCATTAGATAATCCAAAAGACATTACCAAGAACTCAAAATGTCCATATCTGGTTCTAAAAGCTGTCTTTGGAACGTCTTTCTCGTGAACTCGTACTTGGTGGTACCCTGATCTTAAATCAATCTTTGAGAATCACTTAGCACCTTGTAACTGATCAAACAAGTCATTGATCCTCATAAGGGGGTACTTATTCTTTATAGTCTCCTTATTTTGTTGTCGGTAATCGATACACATTCTTAGTGAGCCATCTTTATTCCTCACGAATGACACTGGCGCACCCCATAGTGAAGCACTAGGCCTAATAATGCCTTTATCCATCAAGTCTTTCAGTTGATCGTTCAACTCCTTTAGCTCAGCAGGATCCATTCTATAAGGAGGGATAGATATGGGTTGTGTACCTGGTAGCAAATCGATAGCAAAATCAATTTCCCACTCTGGAGGGATACCAGGAAGCTCATCAGGAAATACATCTAGAAACTCATTAACTACTAGAATAGACTGAAGTGTCGGTGGTTCTACATCTATATCATGAAAACGAACAAGATGATAAATGCAACCCTTAGTAATCATCCTACTCGCCATAAGATGGGAAATAAACCTACCTTTTGGCGTTGCTGTATCGCCTTTCCATTCCCGAACTGCCTCTCTTGGAAAGTGGAATCTAACAATATTTTTCCGACACTCAACATTAGCATAACAAGACGCTAACCAGTCCATACCCATAATGACGTTGAAATCGACCATCTTTAACTCTACTAGATCTACAGAGGTCTGACGGTCGATAATTTCTACCGTGCAACCTCGATAGACTCTACTGGCAATAATAGACTCACCAACTAGTGTAAATACAATAAAGGGTCGATCTAATGACTCTGCTACTATAAATAACTTCTCTGCAATAAATGAAGTAACATAAGACAGAGTAGATCCGGGATCTATCAAAGCATAAACACAATGGGAGCAAGCAATCAACTCACCTGTCACAACATCTAGTGATGACTCTGAGTCATGTCGGCCGGCTAGTGAATATGTACGATTCTGGCCACTACCAGAACAAGATGCTCCCTCTCTACCTCTACCTACTGAAGTGTGGGGTCCACCCCCTATAGACTGTACTGTGCTGATGATGAGGAACCTACTACTGACCTGGTCGACTGACCTATACCACACTGACCTATGTTCGGGTAGTTTCTCCACCCATGCCCCTCCTGTCCACATGAATAACAACTTATGGAACTCTGCCTGCACCTCCCGAAATGCATCATACCGCAAGTAGCGCAACGCGATAGGGTTGTCCTAGCCTGGCCTGAACCCCTCTGTTGTTGAGAGCCTAATGCTCACGAACCCTCACCTGGGCCTGAATGTCCCTGACGATCAAATCTACTACACTGGAACTGTAATGGTGGAGGTCTAGGTGGCCTAATAGAATATCGGGGTCTGGGACCACCCTGAAAATTTTCCTGTGAACCAGCGAGCCTAGCCTTGTTCTATCTCTCTCTCTCTCGATCCTCTCACTCATATACTGTAGATGTCGACGATCCTTTATGCCTTGTGCAAAGGCCTAAATTCGCGAGATATCCATATTATCATTTAGTGCAGCGGTAGAACAAGTGTCGATATAGTTTGAGTTGAGCCCTCGCACAAATCTATGCACCTTGTCATGCATCGTATCAACAAATGTTGGTGCATATCTAGCCAATGAATCAAATCTCAGCCCGTACTCTTGGACACTCATGCTTCCCTATCGGAGGTTTAGAAACTGGTCCACTCGGCCAACCTTAATCTATCGAGGCAAATAGTGATCTATGAAAGCTTCTGTAAAACTATCTCAAGTGGGTAGAAATGCATCTTCTCCCCTATATCTCTCCCAACTTTCGTACCACAATACTGCAACATCACATAATCAAAATGTTGCTAACTCAACTGACTCAGTCACTGAGGCATGCATGACTCTGAAGATCCTATGAAGCTGATCAACAAAGTGTTGAGGGTCCTCTCTGCGATTTGTCCCTGTAAACTGTGGAGAATTCAAGGAAAGAAATTCACGAACTCTCAAATTTTTGGGCCCTTCAGAAGGTCTGGCAAGATCTGGCGCAACTGGCTGGCATTGTGCAACTACTAACTATGCTAACATACATACTGCACTCTTGAAATCCTGATCAAATGGAATATAAGGTACTATAGGTGGTACTTGTAACACCCCGTATCCGAAACAGACCAAAAAATGCAGATTTTGAGAAGTTGCAGGTGCAACCCACGGTTGCCATCTACGGACCGTAGGTCAGACCACGGTCCGTGCTGGTGGTCCGTGGTTCGCCACTGCAACCCCTCCCCAGCCAGCTCAGAAAATTGGTTAAGTCTCGACTCACGGACAGACCCACGGTCCGTAGATCAGACCACGGTCTGTGGTCTGTGTCCGTGGATCAAGACCTCCTTTACCCAGCCTCTGACATGAACTACGGTTGACCAGCACGGACCGTCGTTCTATCCACGGTCCGTAGGTCTGACCGTAGATCGAAGGATAGCAGCCAGTTAGCTGAAAATTCTGATGGGTCAACTTCAGATGGTCATAACTTTTAGCACAAAATTAATTATATGTCCCATGACCTATGGTTAGATAGATAATTGAATTATCTTTCCAACGCCACTGAGTTTTCTAAATTCCGACCTCCGAATAAAAAGTTATGCCCATTTTAGTGAAGCCCTGTCGGGCAGACTCGAACTACGGACCCAATCTACGGACCGTAGATTGACCTACGGCCCGTAGGTCCAAACCGTCGGTCACTCCGACATCAGTTAATTCAGCGGTCTTTTGGTCTTTTCCTATTTCGTTTAACCCCTAAGGTACGTCGTTTAGACCCTAAATCATGAGGTTTTAATTAGTTTAAGCCTAGAAACATAACTAGAACTTACCTAAGTCAAATCATTAATCAAACTTAGAAGAATTAGAACGCAAAAAGGAGAAAAGAGGTCAAGAACCCTAGTTCAAGAACGCAGCGAGGTTTCTTCAGTTCCAGCCCCGAAATCGAAAGATTTCTCCGTGGAATTCGTCACCAGGTATGTGGGATTTCACTAGTGGGTTCCTTTCGCCCATTAGGTCCCTAGAATTCAGTCAGATTCTTGATTCCATGATTATCAACAGACCTAGGGTTTCTAGAATTATAGTAGATCATCATGAATTAGTTATTTAAATGTTCCAAATCAGATTATCATGTTATTGCTCAGTTTATCGCATGAATTTCAGAACCCTAGCTATGTATTTCTTTAGTTCTTGAATTACACATGCTAGGTCAGATATTTCAGTATTCAGTTTTACATGCCTCAGTTTATGAATGCATCATTATCAGATTAATTGTTGCATTCTCAATTTGCATGTTCAGTTCGAGCTATCCAGTATTTACAGAAAACTCAGTCATAATGTATTAACCATTTAATCTATTGGGAGTAGCATAATACCGAGTTGGACTAGGGTTTCAGCGTACCCATATAGTCCCAGAACTACGAGCCACGTAGGTGTAAGTCCCCTCTGTGGGCAACATCAGTTTAGTGATCACGCCAGCATGCCTCTATACCTCTGGCAGGGTATATTGGGTCCTCTCGATGGGGCGTATACATCGGACTCCACATTTAGCTCATGTGGTTTTATGTCGGTTATTAGTAGCTCCCACAGTTCAGTCAGACTCTATTGCATTGACCACATTTACAGTTCATTCAGTATTCAGTCAGCATGTTATAAATTGGTCATTGCATTCAGTTAGCTCAGTATTCAGTATCTATATCATGTTCAGATTATTTCATTGCTTTATTGCTTTGTTCAGTTATATGTTCTTTCAGCTTTACTCTATCCTGCATGCTCAGTACCTTTCAAGTACTGACGCATACGTGCGCTACATCTTCTCGTGATGTAGGTTCAGGTTCTCAGCATCCAGATCACACTTAGATCGATTCCCGATCTTCAGTTCAGCAGAATCAGTTGGTGAGTCCTCATTCTTCGGGGACAATAGTCATGAGTTTCTTTTCAGTGTTTTAGTCTTTAGTTTCAGTTTTGCCAGATCTAGTTGGGGCATGTCCCAACATTTCTAGTCAGTTTAGAGGCTTATTTCAGACATAGTTAGATTTAGCTTAGTGTTTTGAGTTTGATATTTCTTTTGTATTAAACTCTCAGATTTCATATATTCAGTTATAGTATATGGGTATTCCCCATCTTTTCAGATTTATTTATGAATTAGCTTCCGCATCAGTTTATTATCTTTAGTATGCTCATGATCATGCCAGCAGGGTTAGCTTGGGATCATTTGTGGTCCTAGGTCCCGTGTCCGCGTCTTGGGGGTAACTCGGAGCGTGACAGTACTGATAGTGGAGCCGAAAGTCCTGTAGCCCTCGGAGGCTCCTGAAGCGGTGGAGAATCTATAGGGGACTAAGAAGATGTCTCCCCCTGGTCTCATAATGGGCTAACTCCACCCGTGGTACCTTACTGGTACCCTCGCTTGCAGTTGTATCTAGCCCCTGGCTAGCTGTGATCTGTTTGGTGTCAGCCATCTCTATCTCCATACAAATATCAATTATAAGCTAGAAACCTCAACCCTTAAGAGACTGCTCTATAGCACGAGGTGAGCAAAATAAAGATAGTCATTTTAATATGTCTGATAGCTTCTTGCTTATCGAATGTGGTGCACAACACATTTATAAACAAGACTCTACTAGACACGGCTTGCACATTCCCTAGGTTACGACGTTGCTCTGATACCTAGTCTGTCACGCCCCAAACTCAAGGGGCGCAACTGGCTCCTAATGCCAAAACTTAGGTCCGAGTTGACCCTGCTGAACCATTTGCTACTAGCGCATGGCTGCCACACGCAATCAAAAAATAAACAAGTATATTTCGGCTTAAAAGTAAGCCCTCAGCCGGCAAGGCCCATGTCAACAAATCTATAAAAGAGACAGCTACTCCCAAGAGTTCATATAAAGAAATAGTCAACTAGCATAAAAGTCCTGATTGGGCCGTCAAGGCCACCACGATCTCTATACAGAAACTGAAAGCAGGTATATATCAAGAAAATACATCAAACAGCTAACAAGTTTCAGCAAACCAACAAACTAGGCCAGCATGACCATAACGTAGCTATACACCCCACACACTAGTCTGCAAGCCTCTAAGAGTAGTAAAAATTGGCGGGACAGGGCCCCAGCCTACCGATAAAAATATATACAACAAAAGCTACAAACTTCCCAACTTTGGCAGCTCCAAAGGAAAAGGGCTAGCCAACTGGATATATGTCAATCCTGTTGATGAAGAGGTCTACTGGTTCATCTGTCAGGACCTGCAGACATGAATGTAGTACCTAGGAGGTCTACTGGTTCATCTGTCGGGACCTGCCGGCATGAATGTAGTACCCCAGGCCATGGGGCATCAGTACGAAATAATGTATCGGGTATGAAAGGCAATAGACTATGAGCAGATATCCTAATATACTGGAAATAATCTGATAAATAAATCAATGATAAGATAAGTGTACTGACCTGCTCCTAAATCTAAACATATCAAAAATAATAAAACAATAACCGAACCAAGCCCTCATAAGCTCGGCAGGTACAAACAGCACACAAGACCACCTACCCAGGCCCCCATAAGCCCAGAAGGTGCCAATCAGTCTATATACCCCTATCGGTAGTCCCCTAGCCCCGTAGGCAGTCACATAGCCCTCTTAGGCAATAATATAGCCCCGCAGGTAGAACATAACTCTTTTAGGCATCAATATAGCGTATAGACAACTCATAGCCCTCTTAGGCAACAACATGGCCCTATAGGAAGAACAATGCCCTTCTAGGCATCAATATAGCACATAGCCCTCTTAGGCAATAATATAGCCTCGTAGGTAGAACATAGCTCTCTTAGGCATCAATATAGCGTATAGACAACTCATAGCCCTCTTAGGCAACAACATGGCCCTATAGGAAGAACATAGCCCTTCTAAGCATCAATATAGCCCCGTAGATAGAACATAGCCCTTCTAGGCATCAATATAACCCCGTAGGCAGAACATAGCCCTTCTAGGCATGAATCGCATTCCTGCAGCTAACCATAATAGCCCCAAGGGTAACAATAACAATCCAATAGGCTAAAAGAGAGCAATTTAGCTATAAGCAGCATATACTAATAGCCTCTAAGTCGTGTCCAACATAGGGACACTACTAACTGAATAAGAATCCCGACAAGGAAGGATTATATCAACTCGAGCAGACAACAATCAACAATAATGGTTACAAGTATAACAAGGATAACAACCCCATTACATTGCTCCTAAGCTTTAAGGAAACATGCCGTAAAAAGGGAATAGCCTTAACATACCTTTTTTTGTTGAATTCACGTGGCTAACAAATTTTACTCACAACCCCCTCGATACTACAACAATGCAGGACCATAATCAACACACAAGAATAGAGGATACCACGATAATCCGATAAAAGACATGTATTTCCGTCGCAAATTGCTATTTGCAGCTTATTAAAGCTACAATCGATGAAAGAAAGGTCTTACCTTGATCTAAGTTTGTAAGACACCTCAAAACCTTACAATATACTCAAACCCTTGCTGTCCCAACACCAAAATATGATATGCTACGAAATCGATAAAACAAATTATTCTATGTTGACGAGCTCAACGCGTAGAACAACTTTCGTCAAGAACTTAAGTCGAGAAAATATATAATTTGGTTGATCCTAGAAGTGGGTTTTCTAAAATTTCTGGTTCTTCACTGAAGAAATGAGGAAAAAGTTGAAGAAGATGATATATATAAAGTTCCACCGACCTAGGGGACCCACCTCACATGCTTGCTTGTGCAGTCTCGCAAAAACGCGAATATCTCCCTATTCTGAAGTCGTATGAACAAACGGTTTGATGCATTGGAAACTAGACTCGTAGAACTTTGATTTGATGGGTCGTGGGACCCATAAATCTTTATAGATTGGGAGAAAACCTCCGATACATTTGACCCAAATTTAAGAGAAATCTTTAAAAAGGAACTTACGATAACTTTCGCAAACTTTTATTTTGTGACTTAGCTAACTTCAAAACTTGAGATACAACCCTTGAACACTTAAACTATGACATACCACATCATTTTTAATTTGTTACTCACCCTCTTCTTCTTTCCACGAAGGTACGCGTTAATTTAGACGTTTCGAAAAGTTGGGGTGTTACAGTTTGAGAGAGACGAGAGTGATGGATTAAGAGATAAAAATCTGATTGTATTGGGTCTCTAATTAGTTAAGAAATTTGTTTTGGGTTTTCTTATAGGTAAAAATACATAAAGGACCATTTTTAATGTTTTCCTATCGGCTAATTCGTCACTGCACTGTATCAGGTTAATAAAATGGTCATAACTCTTTACTCAAACCTTAGATTATTGCAAAATTGTTGGCGTTGCAAAGAAGATTCAAATACCTTTAGTTTGATAGGTTATGGTCCACATAACTCTTTTTATTCTAAGAGATATGGTCGTTTGAAGTTGACCCAAGTAGAATCTTACATCAAAACTTAATCGATAAGGAAACTTTCAACTCTACTTTGTGCTAGGAGTTTCTAGTGACCTTAATTGGTATCCAAAATCATTTCTACACTAAAGAATTTACCTCTACACATATGGACAATTTAAGAATTACCCGATATGACCCTACAAGTAAATGAAGAATGGTTCGAGTCTTAACTTAGAAATTTTTGGGGTGTTACAATTTGGATGAAGGATTAAAGGTCAAATATTTTTCACTGAAAGATCCACTTGAATTGTGGACTGGCTTAAAGGAAATGAATGACTACTTTAAGGCAACGTTATTGCCAAGAGCTTTTTATGAATGGATACACTTACGATTACATGACTTTAAAACTGTATGTGAATATAATTGCGCTATATATAAAATAAATTCCCAATTAAAATTATGCGGGGAGAATGTAACATATGAGGATACGTTGAAAAACGTTCTCGCTACTTTTCGTGCCTCAAATATGGTGTTATAGTAGCAATGTCGGGAAACAAGATTTTAAAAAATATTCAGATTTAATCTCATGCGTTCCTGTGGCTGAGAAATATAATACACTTTTAAAAATAATCATGAAGCTCATCCCATTGGAACTGTTCCATTATCGGAAGCACATGTGGTGGAAGCAAATGGACAGTCTGAAAGAAGATAAAATAAAAATCGAGGTCATATAATGTGCATGGACGTGATAATGGAAAAAACTGATATAATAATCATTGTGGTAGTAGTCATTATAAAAGAGAGAACAATATTGGTTCTCAAATTGATCCTTTAAGAGGAAACTGTTATCGTTGTGGCATGAAAGACCATTGGAAAAATGGATGTCGGGCGCCTAAGCATTTTTTCAGGCTTTATCAAAATTCCTTCAAAAGAAAGGCAAATAAAGACGATACATCTTCTTCTAATACTCGGGAGGTATCACACTTGACATTTGAAAACAATGTTGAGGCAAGACCTTCACAAATGTATAATGATAATATTGAAGCGAATTTGATTTTGAAGAATGATGATTTTAATGACCTCAATGATATTACTCATTCAGAGGTTGAAGATTTCTTTGGTGATCGTAATTGACGTTTGATTTTATTTTATGGTGTACAATATGTTGTTGTTTTTATGTGGTTTTGATTATCATTTTCTTCATGTTACTTTTAACTTAAAATTTCAAAAAAAAAAAAAATACTTAAGTTTTTCTTCCAATGTTGTTAGTTACCTTATCTCTTATGTTGTACTTTTATTTCATGAAGATGAATAAAGTTTTTCAATCTTCAATTGGATCCAAGATGAGTAATGAAGATATATGTCTTCTGGATAGTGCTACAACTCACACTATATTAAGAGAAAAAAAAATTCTCTCATTTATTTATGAAAGGAGCCAATTTTAATACGATATCTAGTAGTACAAAATATTTGAGGGCTCTAGGAGAGCAACCTTATTGAGGGAACAATATCGACCATTAATAATATTTTATATTGTAGTAAGCCTCAAAAGAACTTGTGCGGAAAGGATTAAGAAAAAACTATTTTTCATGCGGCAGTACTTGTGCGCATAAGCCAACCAGTGTTCATGATTTCTCCACATTACAATTGACTTTTGGAAAGGAGTCAAATATTTCCCATCTTAATTTTTTTAGATGTGTGGTATATGTTTCAATTGCTTCACTGCAACGTACAAAGATTAATCCCCAAAGAAGATTGGAAATACATGTTGGGTATGAATCTCCTTCAATTATAAAATACTTTAGAACCTAAGACTGGAGATTTACTTATAGAAAAATTTGTTGATTAACATTTTGATGAATTTGAATGCCCAATATTAGAGGATTTCACATAAGGAATTTAAAAAGGAGATAGACTGGAATGCAGTATCACTATCTCATTTAGATCCTCGAATAAATCAATGTACAAGAGGTTCCAAAGATGATTTATTTACAAAATATTCCAAATCAAATGCCAGATGTATTTACTAAACTTCCAAGGGTTACTAATTGTCACACCTCGGTATTTTAAAGAGTTAAATTTAGAAAGAACTAAATTGGAAAGAGCCAAATTGAGAATTTGGCAAGTTATACTTAAGTTGTGAGTTTTAGGTCAACTTCAAACGACCAAAACTTTCAGTACAGGATGAGTTAGGTGTCACATAAGATATCAAATGAAAGGTCTATGAATCATCTTTCCAACACCACTGAGTTTGTTAAATTACGAGTTCGGATGAGGGAGATATGCCCGTTTGAAGTCAGTATGTCCAGTTAAGGAAATTTACCCAAATTAGTGAGGGGTATTTTGGTCTTTTCCTTACCCTATCAGCTTAAAACGTTTTTAGTATTATTTTAAGGGTCTAAATTGATTTGGGTCAGTTTTCACAATCCTAAATTACGCTTAGAATTTTGAGAGGAGTTCAAGAAGAGGAAAAGAGGAGAAAAAGAAGAACGATCAGGATTTCTTGCGAATCGAAGATTTGTTTCGCTAGATCGAGGTATGTAAAATTTCATATTCTTGGGTTCATTCAACCACACGCCAATCATGATTTACATAATTGAATTTCATCCATAAAATTTGGAATGTTGAGTTCTTGATGAATTCTTGATGAGTGTTCTTGAAATGTTGCTTTCGTTCTTGAAATTATGATGTTTGATGAGTTCTCGAGATAAACGTTATGAATTTGAGGGTTGGTTTTTAGTAGATTATCGTGTCCTTGTATTGGGTAATTGAATCTAAGGAAAATTTGAGGAAAACAATTGATTCTAGATGAATTAGGGTCAAAAAATGAGAAAGAAAATTCGTCAGAAAAAATCTGGGCAGAGGATGACGCGCCGCGCCAGCAGTGCGCCAGAAAAGAGCTTATGAAGTTTGAGGGCTGGCCCCTGCGCCACTCAGTGCGCCAGGGTCACCTGCCCCGTCCTATTTTCAGTTGTTTAACCCGTCTGAGTTCCTTTAAAGTGTACCTTCACTCCTTTTTTATTCTAACTACATCTAAACATCGAGAGATCATTTATAACATGAATCATAACCATTGAATTTATAATTCACATTCAAGGTAGAGTTAAGAGTAAAGTCTTGAGAGTTCTTTCAAGTCATTTTGAGAAGTATTTTATAATCTTTTAAAAGTTGTTTTAAGACTTGAGTACTAGAGTTTGAGGATGAGTAGAGTTGAGTTTTATTTTTCAAAATGAATATATGGGAAATAAGTATTCCCAAGAATAAATGTTTTTACATTTAAAATGAGGGGAAACACCGATTTCCAAAGGAATTCATGAGTAGTTTTGAGTACCATCTCTTTTAAGAGAAACCAATTCGGATCTCCGGATACCAATTGAAATTAAGTTATAGCACGAAAGAAGAAAGAAGAGATAATTTCCTAAAGTCTTCTAGCCTCTTGCAGAAAAATACAGACATATCCATACCGTTTTGCAAGACTCTACTAGACTCATTTTGGTACGATGAGATTAATAAACCTAGGGCTCTGATACTAACTTTTTCACGATCTAGAACATCATGAGTGACACTCATACAAACCCTCTGATGGGAGAACCAATTACTAACCCCTTATATAACCCATCAACCATTTTTAAGAAGCAACTCGTTATACAAACACTAGGAAAACAAGTTAAAACAAATAAAAGATTGAGTTCCCATGAACTCATTCAGTTATCATTAAATAAATATGCAGAAACAACCCCCTAGAAACTGAAAGTTGAAGTACCAAAACTCTAGAGTATTGAGAAAAAGGGGATGCAACCCCAACCAAGAAAACAATAAATTGAAGTGTATGAAATGTCTGAGTCCAAAAAGATGGAAAAGAAACTATGAGGAATTCATGGCAATTCGGAAGAAATAGCTCACCCTTGGATTGAGATGTCACTGGTCTCACAAGTGAGGTCTTGTATCAACCACTTAAATATACCATGTACTCAACAAGGAAAGAGCAAGTGCAGTATTAGTACACAACCACAGTGTATCATACGACCAGTTCTAAAATATGAATGTAAACATGAAACCAAAAGACAATAATACAAGCCAACACATATATCAATAAGTCACAACAGATATAGACTCCTAGTCACACTTATTTACTTAACCAATGCACTGAACATGTCCAATATGATCACAACAGCACATACCCAATCCTCTCATGGGATCCATACACAAACTATCAGTATACCGGCATGGTACCCGAGCCAACATTGTTAGTGTACCAGTGTGGTACCTGAGCCAACCATTGTTAGTGTACCGGCGTGGTACCCGAGCCAACCATCAATAACAAACAACATGTACAATCACAATCACAATGAATAACCACACTTAAAGCCACAAGTAAATTAAACAGGTTCATTGCATGAGATTTATTAACATGATGTCATTTTATATTTGTCCCTTATGGGTTTCCTACATATATTGCACCAATATTACTATAAAGCAGTTAACATGCAAATGTTACATACATTGGAAACAAACAACCATCACCTACCTCAATCAAGCCTTAGAAACTCTAAAGAACTTGAGTTTTCCTCTTTTGTAATGCCTTGGCTTGTTCTTTGCCTAAAACAATAATAAAACACAACAATCAATGACCAATGGCCTAACAATACCCGGATTATACTCAAATCCTAACCCTAGGCCAATTTCATGATCATTCTACCCAACCATGGATTTTCACGCCATAATTTCAAGTTAAAACTCTCCCCTAAGGTTGACCAGATTCTAGGGCTTAAGAGTCAATTTGCAAGTTAAAGGAGTAATTAACTTACCTTTATCGAAGAGAACGATGAAAACAAGATCAAAAATGCCCTAGTTCACCTCTACAGTTACCTAAAATGAGATAGCTAATAATGATAGGTTTTAGAACTTCTCTACACAAAAGCCCGACTAACCCTGCTATAGTGGTTCACCCGTTATAGCGGGAATTAATTTCTCATGCTATAGCAGCATGACACCCGCTATAGCGGGTGTCAGAGACTCGAAAAATCCTTCCCAAAGCCCCATTTCGCAACACACTTTTAACCTTTAACGTCCCAACCAAACCATTCACGCAAAGATCGATATCGGGAGTTCTACTCACCCGAATTCACTTTTGTAATGCCCTATGGATTCCTTAATGTCTTAGCTAATAGAAATCCAACCCAAACTTAGACATTATCCTCAATCTCTTCTCAGATCAGCCTAGACCCCACCTTGCTCAGATTTCGTCTAAGACTGGCCTAGCCTAAGATTTTCAAGTTACTACTCAAAAAGTTTTCTGACCCAAATCCTTCACCATTGGTCTACTCATAACGACTGGAAGCGTCCGTTACACACATCGAGTTGAGATGTATTGAAAATCTCTTCTCTATAAAGCATAGTCTCCGAGATTTTAGTGTAATTTTATTAGAAGTAAAGTAGGAATGAATGTGGGACACCTTCCTAGGTCTGTGTCTATTGTTAGTTGAGAATGTTTGTGAATGGAATGAGAGAAAGTGTAGATATAAAAAAAATAATTGTGAAAAGGGTGTTGTGTATTCAAGTGCAGGTGGTGAGAGAGTATGTAAAGATGCCATGTGAAATTGGATGTGTAAGAAAATTATCATATGGTGTTATGTCGAAATAGTCTTACTAATGTGTGAAAGAATCTATGAAAATAAAGATGTGATTTTGTGAAGTTATGGCATAAAGACAACAATGCAAAAGTGTGGATTTGTTATCTGCAAGTATAGCCTGTGTGATCTGTTTTTACGTCCAACATCTTTTGCAGTGTTAGTTATAAAGAATTGTTGGAAAAGAATCAGAACTTTCTAGCCAATTAATCTTGTCATAAACAAGGTACACAAGTTTGATGTTTGTTGTAACGAACTTCCAGTGTTTGATGTTTTCTTAAAACCATCTTTGAAGAATACTAGTGTCGATAACAAGAGTTCTGGTCATGATAGAACAACCACGACGGATGAAATGAGAATACACCAAGAATATTGTATATGCAGAAGTATTAAGTGAGCTACGCTTCATTATATTTCTGTACCTCATAAAATCATAATAAATAAAAGAAAAACTCACTGATATCTAATTGACCTTAGATTATTTGTCTTTGTAGGTTCACGCGATATTCAATCATCTTGAACTCAACAAATAAGTTAGCAGATGAGAATTCATATTTGTCAACCACAGAAACTTGTACCTTTATTCAAGTAATATTGATATTATTTTTTAAAAAATCATGTACAATATGAAATAGCATACTGTGGGGAGAAGAGGGTCTTTTCTATGAGTAGCTTAAATGCAGTAACCAAAGTTGAATGATTCTTTCAGAGTACAAATAAATGCACTTCGAGTAGGGTCAAATTGAAAACTTAATCCAGATCAAACAAATCTTACATAGTTCCAACAATATTCCTCTATCTAATTACAATAGAGTAACCAACTTAGAATTTCACAAATATCGATCCAAGGAATAAATATGATTACCATTCAATAAAAAAATAGACACCATCATGACATACAGTATAATACCAAAATAGTATTGCAGCAACTGTACAAGCAGAATGCTGCCAGGTAACCAAACCAAACCATATCTAAACTGCAAAATACTTTTGTGTTTTTGGGTTCCCTTAGTAACTGTAGGGAAAAGGGTTGGACGGGATAGGAGCATCAATAGCTCCAATACAAATTCTCACTCAAAAATTTAATCGTATTGATATGAGCATTGACCTAATAAAACACCTTGCTGCAAGCAGGAATAAAGAGTCCTAAGTTTATGCCGCAGGAACCTTTTTCCCATCTTCTATAAAGAATATTGCAGATTCTGGAACCTGAGAATCACAGAGAAAAAGAGTTTCAGCAAACAACTTAAAGAAATTGGGTAAGACAAGGGTATCTACTGTCTACTAATATAATATTTTTATTTTTCTTAAAAATACCTAACTAACCTAGTAAATAATAAGAATTTCCCAAACAATTTCACATCCATCTATGTTACTGTTTCAATGAAACAAGGTACTTGAGAATGAAAGTACCCACAGGCTCAGAAATAAAAATAGCCGGAAAGAGGAAGTTACAGTTAGCCTCTTAATTATTTCTTCCCGATCTGGTTAAGTTCTTATCCAACACTTGAGGTGACACTGAGAGCAACTTACCAAGCATGTTAAGTTCTGAGGGCACTGAAGCAACATTGACATAGATATGGACCAAATCTCAAATATAGAATAAATGTAAGACTCTTGAGGGGGACACACAGAAATGTAACTCGGTATTTTCTTTGATAGTAGCAACAAGAAAAAAGTTCACAAACAATTTTAGATGAAAGGACAAATTCTAAAGCATGATTAGAAATTCAGAAATGTAATGTTTCAACTCGAGTAGATTGAATGATGCATTGACCGCATATTTGGCTAGAGGGATGCAATCTTTGTCAATTGCAGTTCCTTTCTTGGACAAAGAGGAAGAAATTTAACTCATTCTGATGATTATAATAATACATATAAACAGCCATAATTTTCTATATTACTAGTAAATAACCAGCTAAAAATAGACTTATAGACAAAAATGTAAAGATAATACAGATATTAGCATACATCGGGCCAGGTTTTTGTAATAAATTCCACAATGTCATAAGCTATGTCTCCTTGAACGTCAATCTGCTCCTTCTCAGTTGGCCCTAACAAACTTATTACAAAAAGGGTGAATGCAGGCCAGGCATACAACAAACTTATACCAGAGAAAATCAAAAACTATAACTCAACACACCTTCACCAAGGAAGCTCCAGTAGCAAAGTTTTTACCAAGCTTTTTGGAAGCATCACTTAGTTTAACACCTTAAATGTCAAAAAAAAAAGCCAGACTAAGAACTGCAGCAACTTGGAAGTCGAAAAGGATCTAGAGAAAGAAGAACACAGATTATGCAACATAATACACAATAAACTATACGTAAATGCTCACCAAAGAGTTCAAGGCCTTTGATAGTTGTGATACTTTTCCGCTTGTTCCGTGTCTCCTTTTCAATAATAATTTCTTGCTTGTCCTACCAAATAATTCAACAACTTATAACCAATTGTAGATTAGTTCAGGAGCTCTAGTCCTGGACACAATTAAAGGCTGATTGTAGGAAGTTGGGACATTGTGGATATGTCACTCGCTGTTCTACAGTATTTGTACAGCGAACTATATCATACCAAATGATTTGCAGTCATACTCACTTCTGAAATCGTACCTTAACTTATTAGATAACTATTGGATTGCTTAAGTTAGTTGCCCAAATCAATTGAAGCATTAGAAATGAGAATTCTTTTAAAGAAACCCATTTTATCCCATTAAGATGCCCATATAAATTTCAATCACCCAAAAAAAAAAGGAAAAAGGAATATAGAAAAGAAAAGAAACCCTCTGCAGCCTCAAGATTCTATGTTTTTAATGAGGGTTCCAGAACAGAACCCTTGACAACCACTTTCATTTCAGGTTCTCTGCCAGGTTTAATAATGATGGTTGAAAGAACCAAATGATTAAAAAACTGAAAAAGATCAATACATTAATTCAAACAATTATAGCTCTCACATATCTGATACTAATAATTTTCATCCATGCAACGAAACACTAGCCTAAACCTATAATAGTGAACTGATCATGCAAAGAGAAACAATAGTGTGCCTTTGGCAGTTGCTGAATACTAGTTCACAGGGATTTTTGCCTGTACAAGTGATTCAAATAAGCACTATTGCTTTCTCTTAGTGTAGTACTTTAGTTAGTCCTTATACACTTCCTTTTGATCATGACCCTAACCTCCTGAGCCAGTTTTCTTCTTAACATTGACAAGGATAAAAACCTTTATAAAAACACAATAGCTCCAGCCTTCAAGTATGTTCAACCAGGAAAAATAACTGGGAAAATGACGAAATGAAGAATAAACAAATCAACTACATACCCAGTGTAATCCCACAAGTGGAGTTTAGGGAGGCCGGTATGTACGTAGACCTTACCTCTACCTTGTGAGGGTACAAAGGTTTTTTCTGAAAGCTTTGACTCAAGAAAAGCATAACAAAATGAGTATCAAAAATACTAGTGAAGAAGCCATGTTGAAAATAATGGGGAAAAAAAACAGTAGCAATAGCAAATAATATGATAACCGAAGCAAAGGAAATAACAAGTAATAATAAAACCGAAGAATAAAATAGTAGGAGAGGAATAATAATAAGCGCATCATCATAGTTCATGACAGGAAAGAGTTTAGCTTTTTTTATTAGCATCGTCCACAATCACAATCTGTTGGTCAAAGTATCACCATAAGAAATTCACCAATCAAAATTTGTACATGACTTGTATTATCATTGGGATGGGGCGGAGTCATAGAAACCTTAAAAGAGAGATTTGCATGCTTCAGATAACAAGAAAAGTCTTTGAAAGTTCTTACTTTCTTTTTTTATCTTTCCACCAGGAAGACGTTTGACTTCTTCTGGTTTAGATGTTGAAGAACCTGATCCAACAAAAGGAAGAAAGAGGATAAGCACAAAATTCAATTTGAATTCAGAGGGCAGATTAAACAATACCTAATTAATCTTAGAGTTCTCTGCTCAAATGGGTTTTTTACCACTATTGACCCAGCTACAAAAACCAATCCAGCATAAACTTGACATGATAACAAAATATTATGTCCAAAAGAGGTAGAGATAGGTTGAAGAAGTAGTGTGTTTTCTTGCTATACATAGTATTCGTAGTATTGCTCCTATAGTTTCTTGTTCTTCGATTTCTGTTACTATCTGTTGTTTCTTGTACTTTGTTAATGTATTAATTTGTTGTAGTTAGTGTTCAAATGCTTTGTTATGCTTTAGCTTCCGTTTATTCACTTTCTGGACTGCTTTGGACATTTTTTTCTTGAGCTGAGGGTCTATCGAAACAACCTCTCTACCTCTAAGGTAAGGGTAAGTACTGCATACACTCTACCCTCCCTAGACCAGCAAACCCAACTTTGTGGAACCACACTGGGTATTTGTTGTTGATAATAGAATATTATGACGTTGAAAAACACAACAAGAATTAAGAAATAAGCATCTCTTGGCCATAAAATGACTATTGAAAAGAAACCTTCCACCAAAATGATCTGGGAGTATCCAATAACATGAGAAGAAATATATGGACTACCATGGAGGACATAATATAAATAAAAGATTCAAGTTCTGAAGAGGAAAAAAACAAGTGAATTTATAAAAACAGGGGCATCAATAAAGAGATATGAGATGAACTTCCAAAACTAAGGGAATACAACCAACCAATAATGACTCACTAGAATACCCTAACCAATTGTCAAACGTAGACTACAACAACTATGCCTCAGTCCCAAATAAGTTGAGATCAATTGTATGAATCTCCACTTCTTCATTTAACATCATTAATCATATAAATAAAATAGAAGTGCAAAATAAGTTAAATATATGAATAAATAATAATAGTAATAATATTGATGATAATATTAGAACTTTTCTAACAAGTCTAAAACCTCTTCTCAACTAGCATATATCACTTATATGGATGTTTTTCTTTCATTGGGCCCTATTTTTAGGCAAGTCTATATTGATACCAAGGATTTGTAGGTCATTCAAACAACTTTCTTCCATGTGATTTTAGGTCTACCCTGTCCTTTTTTAAGACCTTCAGTTACCTTAGTTTCACACCTACAGACGGGTGCATTTGTAGGTCGATGCAAGACATGTCCAAACATCTCATGTGAGCTTCTCGCATTTTATCCTTAATGCATGCTACTTGCATCTTCTAGAATGTGATCATTTATAATGTTACATAATATTGTATGACTACACATTCATTTTAGTATCTACATCTCTACAACATAGATCTTGTCAATATGTTGGACTTTAGCATCCCAATGTTCTCTACTATATAACTGTTATATGTTGGAGAAGAAATGAAATTGCGGTGGAATTAGAATTAGGGCTTTTCTGAGATTGCATGTAACGAAATTAATCAGACGGCTCAGATTAAAAGGGTTAGTTGGGCCAACTGGAAGTCAATTACAACAGTTGAGCCAACTGGAAGTCAATTACAACAGTTGGGCCACTTTCCAATTAAATAAGCCACCGACAGATTGGGCTGGGTAGTTATGAAAAATCTGGTAAATCCAATTATCTCCTCTCTCGTTCTTTTCTCTTCAATCTTCTTCTTCTAATCTCTTTCTAAACTTTCTACCCTCATCTTTTACTGGATAATCACCATTGTTGGAAGGAATTTAGCTCAAGACTAGCTTAGTTTGAGTATGAATTGTAATTTGTAATAGTCAAAACTTCCAATAAATAAAAGTCTGAATTCTTCTCTAGTTCTCTCCTTTGTAATTAGCATTACAATAACATTGCAAGTTTTACCGTTGTTCTATAGAACTTACCTTTCCCTTTAGTAGGCATTCTTCTATTACATGACACTCCACTAGCATTTCTCCATTTTAACCATCCAATTTTAATATTATGAGTAACACTCCTCTATCATTCCATTCTTTTGAAACAATGACCCTAGATATTTATATTGTTTGCATTTTCACACTGCAATCCCATCTAGTTTCACTTTAATTTCTCTCTTCACATGCTAACTAAACCTACAGTGCATGTATTCAGTCTTGTACTTATTCTAAAACTCTTGCTCTTTATAGCTCAAGCTTTTGGTTGACACCCTCGTTAGAATCATCATTTAACACAATTTCATCCGCAAATAGCATACACCATAAAACCTCATCTTGTATTTTGTTGGTTAACTCATTCATAAATAGGGTAAACAAGCAGAGGCTCAATGTCGATTCCTAGTGTAAACAATTGTTGTGGGGAACTCCTCTATATCAACTACTACTGTTTAATGATGAAGGCTCGTTCATACATGTCTTTTATGACATTTATATATTTAATAATAAGATGAACTTCTTTCTTCTCCATCACCCACCAAAGGACCTTTCGAAGTACTCTATTATATTGTTTCTCTAGGTGGATAAACGCCATGTGCAGATCTTTCTTACATCTGTGATATATTCTCATCAATTTTCTTAGCAAAAATATAGCCTCATTTGTAGATCTACTGAGCATATATCCAAACCGGTTCTCTTTCACTCTTCGGTGTTCTTAGGTCTATGCTCTCTCTTTCCCAAAGTTCCATCATACGACACATGAGTTCAATGCCACAATAGTTCGCACAAATTTGACTATCTCCTTTGTTCTTATAAATCAGAATTAGGTGTTCCTCCTCCACTCATCGAGTATCCTACCACTTCTTGATATATAGCATTGAATAGCTTGGTGAGTCATTCTACTTCGGCCTCTCCAAGACACTTCCAAACCTCTATACGGATACTACATTGACCACAAGATTTTCTTATCCTCATAATGTTCATGGTATCCTTTAACTTTGTCGACCTAATTCTACGAATGTATCCAAAGTTCATCCTTTTCACATATGTGTAAAGGTCTAAACTGAGTTTCTCTTGGTTAGAGCTAAACAATTGACTAGAATAAAATTCTCCATCTCTCATGTTGAGAAACAACTTTAACTCAAAAAAACATTTTTGCAAGCAACTCCAGAAAGACTTTTCAATCCTGGATTTACCATTCCTCATTACTCGATGTTGACAAGATATCTGCAACGACCTTGTAAGATCTATGACCTTGGTCTTCTCAACTTATTTTTATGACCGTGATATCCACGCCAATTTTTTAGCACCACAATTAATTCCACGGATACCTGCCACCTTCCACCAACAACAAGTATTAGGTAACTCTATCCACCAAGGCTAGAACAGATGGAAAGAATCACCCAGTATTTTTGGTCTCCATTGAGTTTTGAACCTAAGACCTCAGGGTTCTCAACCACTTCACTAACCACTAGGCCACACCCTTAGGGGCGGTCTTTCTCAACTTTAAACAACACATCATATCTTTTTGGGCATTTATAGGCACCACCTAAGGTAATCTTTTATAATTAAAACGCACCCATCTACCCATAATCTAACCCACCCTGACCCGAATAACTTAAGCACTCTCATTGTAAATTCTCCCACAAATCAATTTTTCTCTTCTTCCAGCAACAATTATCCGGTGTCAACTCAGTCGTCGTCCTCCTCATCGACTTTAACTTGCATCTTGTTAGCACAAACAACTTGTAAGTTGTTACATTCACTAATTTCTACTCAATCATGGTAACCAGCCCAATGACATACATGTCGCTGTCGATAAAGAACACAATGATCTTGATGGTTGTAATAGGTGTTTGTTCCTGTGTTCCGTAGGTTTAGTGTCAGTACTCCATCGCCTATTGGTTTGTTCTTTAGGAATCTATTGCTTGCGTGGTTTAACTTGTTGTTTTCTATCAGTTAACCATCTAAGAAAATCCCTTATGTAGACCCATGTTTCTTTTGAAACTTCCATTGATAGCTTCGGTTCACACAACAATAAAAGTAAACATTCTAGCAAAACATATTATTTTTCTTCATTTTGAGGCTCTTTGGGTTGATCAATTTGCTTCTATTCTTCGTTTTTTTCTTTGTTTTGCACTGGCTTTGTATATGGTGTTTTTTATTCTTGTTGGGACATTGTGGAATTCATTTTTGATGGTTCAAGACACTATCTTCTGCTACAAAATACTCTATCTTCGCTTCTTCTTGCTTAATTTCTACTGCTAATTCACAAGTTTCATGCTTTCGCTCCACCCTGCTTTCTCTCTATTTCTTGTGGATTCTCCTTGATTTTTGGTGTTTTGGGTTATAATTTGGGTCAGGGCGGGTTAGAATATGGGTAGATGGGTGGGTTTAATTTGTGGGTAAAAATTAAATTAATTTCAAATAGGTTGTTTAGATAATGCCACGTGTCCTTCTATTTACCATAAGGATGTACACAGCCCAAAAGATTGACGATAAGGATAGGAATGACCTTAAAGTATAACGGATGATATTAACATACCATTTAAGATAGTTTGGGGGTAGATTGTCCCTTTTATGTATTTTAATAAGACCAATGTCTGGCAAGCTCGTGTGCACTTCCAATGTTCCACCACTACTTGTATCCTCCTACTAGCACATGCACTATGTAACTTTGTGCAAGGCTTCAACACATGAAAAGAAATCATCTAACTTTGTTATCTCTATTGGGTTCCATTAAGTCTCATTCTTGCTTCATCAACCATAATTTATTACTTCTCCCACCCCTTTTCTTGTTAGCATCTCAAAATCACTCTCTCTGGAGAAGCCTATTAAACCAAACAAGAATACACCTAAGCAGACTAAAATCACTTCATTAAATTATATACCCATATTACACGGAGTTTGCCATATATATGACTAGTTTATAAGCAACAATTCACCCTCGAGAAAATGGAGATTACTAACCAAAATAGCAAATGGGCTTTCACTTTCAGAGAATAACCGGGCATAAACCAAATTGATTATCTTTCACTCTTGTCGAGTTCTTAAGTCTACGCTCTATCACTCTTTCCAAGAGTTACATAGCACTAATATGAGTTCATTGCCACAATAGTTCACATGACTTTTACTATCTCCTTTGTTCTTATAAATCAAAATCAGGGTGCTCTTCTTCCACTCATTGGGCATCCTACGGCTTCTTAGTATAGCATTGAATACTTGATGAATCATTTGACTCTGACCTCCCCAAGACATTTCCAAAACCTCTATACAGATACTATTGATGGTGTCGTGCCGCGACGTTAAATTAAGCGCTTATTGGGAGGCAACCCAATTAGTAGTTTAACTTCTTATTTTATTTTATTACTATCATTTTTTTTTCTTGTTTTTGCAGATTAGTGTAAGTCTGAGCCAAGGAACATGTTTGAGCTTAATTGTGGGGTGCGTTCGACCCTTGATGAAAATAAAGAGGACATGCTACTAGCTAGGTCATGAGACCTCAGAGAGTTTTTCTAACCCTTGTTTTAAATTTTATTTAATGCTTTGGGGACATAGCATCTTTTTAAGTGTGGGGTGGAGGAATAAATTCCTAGTTTTTACTGCTTTATTGAGTCTTTTTTTTTATTAGGATGGGTTCCTTGGCTTTTGTTTTCGGTTCTTTTCCCGAGGATAGTCCCTTTGAACCGAGTGTCTTTTATTTTTTAGGAATAAATTTTATTTTTGTTTTAATTTTATTTTTTGGAGAGAAAAGAAAAGATCCTTTTGAGTTATGTGATACTTACTGTTTGGGCCTAATTTTGAGAAGTACTTTCTTGTGAATGCTTGAAAAAGAAAATTGCAGACTCTTTGACATCTAAGCTCATGGTTGTGACTTTGTATATATCTTATTTTATTTTGTAGTTTGTTATGATCCTGTCTCTCTTAGAAGTGGAATTGATCCATCTGATTGATACTTGTGCCATGTGTGGTGAGACTTTGTTTATTCCATGTTTTGCATCTTAGTCTATAACTTGTCCTGCATGTCATGAAACGAAATAAAAAGTGTTGCTTTGTTTAGGAGATGATAATAGGCTTTCTTTGATTTGTCTAGTAAAGTTTTGCCTTTTCAGATATTTTATCACTAGTTAGCCCTTTTGAGCCTGTAGCCTTTTATTGATAGCCATATTTTGCCCTTAACTATTTTGTTGAATCCCTAGTTTTTGCACCTTGCTTCCTTGAGCATTATAGCATAGATTTATTCTAATGATCAATTATGAGAAAAAGGGATGATTGAGTAATCAATGATAGCTACAAAGTGCTTATAAGCCCTCTTTGAAAAAATAAAAAATAAAAAAAATGTGACATGAAAAAAAAAAAGTTACTTTGATGATGGCCCTGGTCCTTCCAAGGATATTGTGCACCTTAACGCATGTAAAATACGTAAGTTGAGGGTGGCTATTATGAAGGGAAACTTTTTTTTTTTTTAAAAAAGGATTAAAACATTTTTGAGAGGATGAGAATTACTTGTGAAATAATTGTTGAAGAGAGGACTGAAAATAAAGAGAAGAAAATAATGGGTTATGAAGTCTAAAATTGCAAAGTGCTTAAGGAAGTGTAAGTCACTATTATATAGTTTTCCTACCCATCCCCTAGCCTACAGTACAATCCATTAAAGTCATATTTGATTCTATTCAAGCATGCTTAATTAGTGGAGATGTACATAATGGGCAAGCATATGGTTCTTTGTGCATACATGTGAATTTTCTTTGTGAGTGTAAGAGTGTTCTTTGATGCCAAGTCCTTAATTTATATTCAATCTGTTGATTCAAGTGTGTGGACTATTTCTTCTTGTGAGGGCACTTGTTTCATGATAGATAAGTGATGTTATTAACTTTCTTTGATTAGAGTAGGAGAGCAAACTTAAATTTGATGAGTTCAAAGTCCTTCCTCGAGGTTAGGAGGTTAGGAGGTTTGTTGTTTATTTGGATGACTTGCATAATGATTGAGAAGTCTACTTGATGTTTTGAAATTGGTATATGACATAATTGTTTGTATTAACCAAAGTGATGACATTGCTAGTATGATTTTTTTTTTGGATGAGTTTTAGTGTTTGCTCGAGGACGAACAAAAGTTTAAGTGTGGGGTGTTGATGTGAGACTAAAAATACATATTTTTAATCATTATTTCCTCACATTTATTATTTATATATGTCCTTTATGAGCATGAATTTTATGAATTGTGCTAAATGGTATATTTTATTTGTAGGATTAAATTGGTGGAAAAATAAAGAAGTTTGGAGTTAAAACGAATTAAAGATGGAAGGTTGAAGAAGGAAATCAAGCAGACAACTTAATGGATTAAATTGAATAAAATAATATATTTATGTATATAAGGAAAGGCGGCAGCAATTGGAAATTTTCAATTTACCTCTACTGTGCACGTCTCACAATGGAAGGCTACAACAGCAAAAGAAAATTGACGCGGACAGCTTCACCGAAAATAAAAAAATATTTTATTCTTTTTCCTTTTTTTTTTTTTTTTTTTAAACCCAAAAAATTAACTTGAATTGCAAAGTCAAAATCTTCAAAACGAACTTGGGAAATCAATAATTGCTAGGGTTGCAAATTAATCTCCAAAGTTACAAAGCAAAAATAGAATAATAGTGTCTAACCCCCAAAAACGAGGTTTACATGCCCTATTTATAGAAAACAAATCCTAAATAAAAAAGGAAACATATTAAGGAAAGTTTTGTTCAGGTACGCGTCTTCGATCCACGAGACTGACTTACGGACCGTCGATAGATCTACGGTTCGTAAGTCCCTTCCGTCACTCGGGACTTAGAAAATATTTCAGCATCCAACAATCAGCTTCTCTGAAGCAAACGACGGACCAACAACACGGACCGTAGATCGACCTACGGTCCGTCAATCCCTTCCGTAGCTCCATACTTAGCATCTTCAAAAATCAGGTACTGGAACCCTCGCAGCCTCACTCTACGGATCAACAGTACGGTCCGTACGGACCGTCAATGGGCACCGTGGTTCCACACTTGGTCAGATTTCCCTGATTTGTCCTCAACACATTCCTACTGATCTACGGTCATCACCTACGGACCGTGAATGGACTTACGGTCCGTAGATGACCTCCGTGGTTGCCTTTTTCTGCATTTTCTTCAGCTAACTCTAAACTTCCGCACCTGAACACCTTTCCTGCAAAACATGATAAAACACATAAAAATCAGTATAAAAAGGCCCTAGACACACACAACTTGTAAGTGAAATGTATTAGAAATACCGTAAACTCACGGTATATCAACTACAAGCTATTCCAATCCTCATATTTCTCATGGAATCCTTTACCTCTGTCAGCCTAATTCTACGAGTGTAGCCAAAGTTTCTATCATTCACAGACGTGTGAAGATCTAAAATATAATTCTCTTGGTTAGAGTTGATTAATTGATCAAAATACTCTCCATCTCTTCTTGATCCCGTCATCTCCTATCAACACTTCTTGACGATCGATTGGTAGAAAAACTAAAAAGATAAAGAAATATTGTAAATCTCTTCATGCTTGCTCCAAGATTGAAGTACCATTTGTACAAATAAAAATTCCCTTCTTTAAATCAGAAAATATTCAGCAAGCAACCCCAAAAAGATCTTTCAAGCATGCATGTACAATTAGTCAAATCTCGATGTTGATAGGATATCTACAACAACCATATAAAATTAATGTCCTTGGTGTTTCTCAAATTTAAAGATTATATATCTTTTTCTGACATATATATGCATCACCTAGGATCAACTTTTATATCTTGAATTAGACAAGGGACCAAAAAGGTTGAACTAAACTTCAAACTGAAATCCACTCTACACAACCAATTATTAGGCAATTGTATATACCAAACAACATAATTTTAAAAGCCCAACGTCTGTAAGCTCATGCACACTTCCAGTGTTCCACCGCTACTTGTATCCTCCTACTAGCAAATGCACCACGTAACTTTGTGTGAGGCTTCCATACATGAAAAGAAACCATCTAACTTAGTTGTTTCTATAGGGGTTCCAACAATAGTCTCATTCCCGCTTCGCCAACCATAATATATTACTTCTTCCACCCCTTTCCTTGTTAGAATATCAGAATCACTATCCCTGGAGAAGCAAATTAAACTAAAAAAATTACACCTACGCTAACTAAATCACTTCACTAAATTATATAACCATATTACACAGGGTTTACCAGGTATAACTTAAAATCAGCAGTTCACCCTTGAAGATGACAACTGTTTAAACGAATAGCAAACAGGCTCTCACCTTCAGAGATTGAAGTCGACTGAAGCTTATCAGAGACTTTTTCTGTCTCTGTTCCACTTGATTCTGCAAAAACAAACAAATATAAACAAAATCTCAAGGATAAAGAATGCAGGCCCTATTTATAAAAAAAAATTAAAAATCATAAATAGGGCATTCTTAGGGTTAAAACCTTTGAGGAAATCAGGGTAGAGATCGGGTGCATTTTGAATCAGCCAGGGTTTGCATTTCTCAAAGTCGGGTCCGAACTCACAGTACTCTGCTGGTAACCCGCAGACTCCACAGTATAGTACCTGAACTGGCTGAGGCTTGTTCGCCATTTGAGAACAACTCAACTTGAGTTGAGCAGCTATTCCAGAAGATTCTGAGGCTAAGCAGACGACGGCGTGAGGAGCGTCTTTCGTCCAGTTAGTGAAGTAAATTATGGGAAGAATTGAAGAATTCGTGAAGGTCTAAAATACCCCTCAACTATGCGAATTGGTACAAAATTACCTTCTTCTACCTTTTGGGCCTAAAATGTCCTTCACATTAATATTTTAGCTCTATTTTGTCCTCATCTTTAACAGCGCAAATTCATTAATGGCGTGTCACTATTTTATTGGTTACCCTAACAATTAATTTAACTAATTTAAAAACTCATATACCCACCCAAAAAAGCCCCACCCGTTTTAAACAACTCAACTTTGATTTTCTCTACAAAAAAAATTAGGAAAAATGTTAGCTTTAGGAGAAGCAATTCCTGAAAATGGAGGTACTGATGAAAAAGAGGAAGAACGCAAAAACAAAACGTCAAGATGATGAAAATGGCAATGATGAAGAAGAAGAAGAGAGACAGAATGAAGGATCGGAATAACGTGAATCATCAAAATTCTGAACAAAATGAAAGTGGAAATCAAGAATCAGGAGGAGATGAAGGCGGTGAAGATGGAGAAAATGATAAAAATCAAGAAGAGAATGATGACAACGAAGAAGAGGGGGAAGAAGACAACAACAAAGAAGAAGAAAAAGATGACGAGAACAAAGTAGATGACGACAACGAAGAAGAAGAAGATGATGAAAGTTGGGTTAAAAACAGGTGGGGCTTTTTTGGGTGGGTATACGGGTTTTTAAATTAGTTAAATTAATTATTAGGCTACCCAATAAAATAGTGACACGTCATTAATGAATTTGGGTTGTTAAAGATAAGGGTAAAATAGAGCCAAAAGGTTGACGTCAAAGGCATTTTAGGCCTGAAAGGTAGAAGAAGGGTAATTTTGTACCAATTTGCATAGTTGAAGGGTATTTTAGGCCCATTTCCGAATTCAAAAAAGGTAAAGAAAGAAAGATTCTAATCAAATAGATGTGTTAAATAGGCGGGTGGCATGGGTATTCTTGGGTCGGTTTGGATCTGTTATTGGTCAAAATCAGAACCAAACTAAATTAATGGGTTTTAAAATTATCAAAATCAATCTAAATCAAATATAATATACATTTATCGGTTTCGATTCGGTGTGGTCGATTATTCGATTATTAACCATACACAAAATAAAAGAAACAATTCATTCAAAATGTGAAAAAAGTGACAACAACCCAATCAAAATGAAAAAAAAAAAAGTTAGAATGATTGACATTATTGAACTTTCGATCAATGGATTTACTATGAAAAAAGTTTCAAAATTTATTATTTTGGCCTAGAAGGGAGAGATAGTAATATTTTCAATCACAGAAAGAATTGTGATAGACAATCATACATGTGAAGCCAACAAGATATATGTTCTTACATTGGGCATTTTGCTTTCATAAGTAAATTATAAATAAATTTTGATAAAAACATATATAAGATCTTTAAAATTGTTTATAAAAATTAAGAGAAAATACATAATTACTCCATCAAACTTAAACCTTTTTTTGAAGTAGACACCTTAAGTTTGTGGAGGTCCTATTACCCACGAAACCATTTAAATACACAATAAATATGGCATACCTCAATTCATTTGTACCTTGATAAGCTCCACGTCTTCTACCTCTTCGTTGACCATGGCCACGACCTCTGAATGACTGGTGACTTTTATCTTCATTGTTGAATTTATTGGTATAACTTTTCCTCTTCCACGACCTCCACGGCCTCGCCATAGTACATTTTCTGTAAATTTTCTCACCTTCAAATCATTTGAAGGATACCTAAGTTTTAAGAAGTTGCTCTAGTGGCTCTTCTTTTATCCTTTTCATTTTCTCTTTGTGGGCTAGTAAAGAACCTTCCAATTGTATACCGTGATAGAGTCTAAATCTTTAGACTCTTCAATAGCACACACCACATAATCAAATTTAGGTGTTAAAGAATGAAGGATCTTTTCTACCGCATGCACATCATCTACTTCCTCTCCGTATCTTCTTAGTTGATTTACAACAACCATCAAACTTGAACAAAAATTTGAAATGGATTCAGATTCTTTCATTTTTAGAACTTCAAAGTCAGCCCTTAGAGTTTAAAGTTTTATCTTCTTTACTCTATCAAATCCTTTGAGAGAATTTTGTAAAATCTCCCAAGCTTCTTTTGAAGTGGTTGCATCAGTCACCTTCTCAAACACGCCATCATCCAAACATTGATGGATAAGAGTGAGGGTCTGTTGATCTCCGTTGTCTTTAATAAGACCTCCTTTTCATTTGAGGGAAAAGTTTCCTCATTAACGGGTTTCGTATACCCTTTGTCTACAATGTCCTGAACATCTTAAGAACCAAGAATGGCTTTCATTCGTAGATACCATTTTTCATAATTTTTTCTTGTGAGACGGGAGTACTGAAAGGACAACGGACTATTATTTGTCATGGCTCTGATAACACGTTGTTGGACAAAATGATAATCACACCCTGGATAATGTCCACACTAAATAGCACTAGGAAGACAGTAACAATGACACCAAATATTAAAATGGGTGAATATGATACCCGAATAAGTAATACAATAATATTAATGAAAAACTTGGTAGTGTCAAAAAACTACTACTCAACACTATTTTATTTCTTATAACTCACAATAATATTACTTCCACACTATTTTCTCACAAAGTAAGAAATAACTTGTGGATTACTCTCTCTACTCTCTATTGCTTCTCTCAATTTTGGTGTGTCTTCAAGTGTTCAATTACTACTCTATTTATAGAGTTTTTGAACCTCTTGATTACATCATTAGTGACATAAATGTGGCAGCCAATTTTCACAAAGTTTGGCTGTCAAACTCTACCAAACTTTGACGACCAACTTCCACAAATGTGGCTGCCAACTTTCACATTTGTGGCAAGTAATTTCAACAAATGTGGCTGCCAAATTAGTTGGTGCTAAGATTTTATTCCCACAAGTACCGCTTAGACTATGATCGAAATTTCAAAGACACATCATAACTAAACTAAGGTCTTGTTACTCCCAAACTCATTTTTTTTGTAATTTTATACACCTTCTGGCTTACGTGGCACATGCTGTGACTCACATAGTTGAGGCGTGTGAGGAATGTTTGGATGCCAAGTAAGCCAAAAAGGTGTACAAATTATTTTTAAAAACTAGGTTTGGGGGTAATGAAACCTTAGTTTGATTAAGGTATGTCTCTGAAATTTCGATCATAGTCTAGGGGTACTTGTGCTTATCCGTTTTCCTTTTTGGTTTTCTGTATGTAATAGTTTTTATAGTAAAATTTCAAATATAGCAATGTGATATGACGATTTGAAGAGAAAGTTTAAAAATAAATGAAGAGGTCATTAATTCACAGCAGTAAAAAAAATTAACTCACTCGTATTTGAAAAGGCATTTTTTTAAAATGTAATACACTTTTATAGTTTTGTCTAGTAAGTAGTCCTTTATTCCGTTTGAAACATAGGTGTTTTTGCACCTATTTTGGGATGTTAATATCACTTTTGGTATAAATGAAAATTTGTTTACCAAGAAGAATTTATTGGATATTATGGTGTAGACAGTAAATTTGCGTCGAGATAATAATAATCAGGAACGGGAATTTATCCAACAATCATTTTATTGATTCAAAGTGTGAGTGTTACAATCTCTATGATTCCTCTGAATTCGCCTTTCGGATATAATTCAAAGGCTCTTGAGCTTGATCTTAAATTTGTCTTAAACTTGATCTTGATCTTGATCTTATCTTGAACTTGAACTTTATCTTGATCTTAATTTTGAAATTTATGTTGATCTTGATCTTAAACTTGAACTTTATCTTGATTTTGATATTGAACTTGAACTTTATCTTGATCTTGAACTTGATCTTGTATTCAAAGGCTTTGGAGCTTGTTCTTGAATCTTCGATGAACTTGAACTTGGTCTTGGATTCAAGGGCTTTGGAGCTTGTTCTTGAATCTTCGATAAACTTGAATTTAAACTTTATCTTGATCTTGAATCTGGTGGTTTTGATCTTGATCTTGGATTCAAGGGATTTGGAGCTTGTTCTTGAATCTTCGATGAACTTGAACTTGAACTTGATCTTGGATTCAAGGGCTTTGGAGATTGTTCTTGAATATTCGATAAACTTGAATTTGAACTTTATCTTGATCTTGATGACTTCTAGTTGAATTCAAGGGCTTCGAGCTTGATCTTGAATCTGTTGGTCTTGATCTTGATTGTTCTTCGACTCTCAAATTCTTGAACTTGTAGAGAAATCTGTGGCTTTTGATCCACGAGCTTTCTCTAGCTTCTTGTTAGAATTTTTGAACTTGTAGAGCAATATGTGGCTTTTGATCCACGAGCTTTCTTTAGCTTCTTGTTAGAATTTTTGGTTGTCTATTCTGAATTATGAGGACCCCTATTTATAGTTTTAGAATAGAGGAGTTGTGATAGAAATAGGATTCCCTTCAATTGATCAGATTTAAGTGGCATAGCATATGGACTTTATGGAGCGGGATTTAATTAAATTCATATTTATTGGATTTAAATAATTAACTCAATTATATTAATCCATAATATTTATTTGGACCAATATATTCATGAATTTAATATAATCCAAATCATTTAATAAATTTAAATGAATACAAATGCCCCCTTCTTCAAGTCTTGTCGAGATATTTTATCTTTCAAAGACTAGGCTTGAAGAATTTGAAGACTTCAACTTGCAGACTCTAACTTGAAAATTTGAAGAATTTGAAGACTTTAACTTGCAGACTTGAAGAATTTGAAGACTTCAACTTGCAGACATGGAGTATTTGAAGACTTCAACATGCAGGCTTGAAGAATTCAAAGACTTCAACTTGCAGACTCTTCAACTTGCAGACTTGAAGAATTTGAAGACTTCAACTTGCAGAATTAGAGATTTTGGAGAACTCAAGTTTTGAAATAACTCATATTCATATGGGTTTCCCCCCATCGAGTGACCACCATTTGGTGCAAGTCTGAAGTTTGATGAGAGATTACTCATAGTTTTAACTTTCATCAGACATATTAAGCGGGAATATTTGGGTTTTTGACACTCATGCAACTGACCTTAGAATATGGTTTTAAGTGCCTACGTACCTCAATGAAGAGGATCAAGTCACAATGTAGTTCTGGGAGAGTGTATTTTTTTGTATTGTACACAGTTTATACTCTTGCGGGCCAAGAGTGACATGCAATTTAGACTCGTACCTTAATGATCATTTTGACTTGAAGATTTAGCTCAAATTTAAAGAGTTTTATGATATATAGTTTAGGCTCGTGTTCAAGAAACATTTTAACTTGAAGATTTAACTCAAATTTAAAGAGCTTTATGATATACAGTTTAGGCTCGTGTCTCAAAGAGCATTTTAACTTGAAGATTTAACTCAAATTTAAAGAGCTTTATGATATACAGTTTAGGCTCATCTCTGAAGAAGCATTTCAATTTGAAGATTTAACTCAAATTTGAAGAGCTTTGTGACATAAAGTTTAAGCTTTCAACTTGAAAATTTAGCTCAAATTTAAAGAGTTTTATGATATATAGTTTAGGCTCGTGTCGCAAGGAGCATTTCAATTTGAAGATTTAACTCAAATTTGAAGAGCTTTCTGACATACAGTTTAAGCTCGTGTTTTGAGGAGCATTTCAACTTAAAGATTTAACTCAAATTTGAAGAGCTTTGTGACATGGAGTTTAAGCTCGTGTTTCAAGGAACATTTCAACTTGAAGATTTAACTCAAATTTGAAGAACTTTGTGACATGCAGTTGAAGCTTGTGTTTCGAGGAGCATTTCAACTTGAAGATTTAACTCAAAATTGAGAAGCTTTGTGACATACAGTTTAAGCTTGTGTTTCAAAGAGCATGTCAACTTGAAGATTTAACTCAAATTTGAAGAACTTTCAAACTTAGAGATTTAGCTCAAATTTGAAGAGCTTTCAAATTTAGAGATTTAGCTCAAATTTGAAGAGCTTTCAAAACTTAGAGATTTAGCTCAAATTTGAAGAGCTTTGTGATATACAATTTAGGCTCGTGTGTCTAAGAGCATTATAACTTGCAGTTTAGGCTCATGCGATAAGGAGCATTATCACTTGTAGCTTAAGCTCATGCGATAAGGAGCATTGTAACTTGCAGTTTAAGCTCATGCATTAAGGAGCGTTTAGATATACATTGACTTTCAAAGTCATATTCGGATGCAGACTTTCCCCCCACTTTGGAGTTCGTCTATATCTTCATCTTCATGAGATCCATAGACAGGAGATCGTTGATCTTCTCTTAAAGTCATGTTTAATTCAACATGTGCACGAGTTGCCAACTCTTCAAATGTATGGGGCTTTAATCCTTGCAAAATGTAGTGAAGACCCAAATTCATGCCTTGGATGCACATTTCAATGCTAGAAGTTTCACTAAGGTAATCTTTGCAGTTGAGGCTCAGACTTCTCCAGCGATTGATAAAGTCAACATCTAGCTCATACTCACCTTGAAGAGCCTTTGTAAGTTCAATCATACTAATGACACGTCTTGTGCTATAGAAAAAATTGAGGAACTCTTGCTCTAACCGCTCCCAACAATTTATAGAATTAGGTTCAAGATCTGTGTACCAATAAAATGCATTTTCTCTGAGAGATCGAACGAACTCTTTAACAAGACAATCATCATATATCCCAGCATCATTGCAAATCTCGATAAAGTGCGCTATATGTTGTTTGGGATTTCCTTTGCCATCAAATTGTTGAAGTTTAGAAGGTTAATAGCCCTCATGCATTTTCAAGTTATCAATCCTTTGTGTATATGGCTTTGCATATGTGGGAGAAACTTTGAATGAAGACTCAGATTTGTCTTCGATAGCCTCTGTGATAAAGTCCTTCAATTGATCAATTGGAATTATCTTTGTTTTCTTTACGCAAGACTCTCCTTCGTCTTGAATTTTAGGAAGCTTCAAAGATTCTTGAATCGATCTTCTTTCGATCATGTTATCCATCTTATTTGTTAGCTTGGAAAGTCTAGCATCTTATTCGTGAGCACACTTCGTCAAGCCTTTAATTGCTTTAGTCAAGCTTGCTAGTCGTTCTTCTATAGTGGAAGACATTTTAATTTTATTTGATACTTGAAAAGTTGAGATGAGAGGTAGAGATTGTCCCACTGGGCGTGCCAGAATTTGTAGACAGTAAATTCGCATCTAGATAATAATAATCAGGAACGACAATTTATGCAACAATCATTTTATTGATTCAAAGTGCGAGTGTTACAATCTCTATGATTCCTCTGAATTCACCTTTTCGGATATAATTTAAGGGCTTTTGAGCTTGATCTTGAATTTGTCTTGAACTTGAACTTGATCTTGATCTTGAACTTTATCTTGATCTTGATCTTGAACTTGAACTTTATCTTGATTTTGATCTTGATCTTGAATTTGAACTTTATCTTGATCTTGAACTTGATCTTGGATTCAAGGGCTTTGGAGCTTGTTCTTGAATCTTCGATGAACTTGAACTTGAACTAGAACTTGAACTTGGATTCAAGGGCTTTGGAGCTTGTTCTTGAATCTTCGATAAACTTGACTTTGAACTTTATCTTGATCATTATTGATCTTGATAATTCTTGAACTCTCACGTTCTTGAACTCTCGAATTCTTGAACTTGTAGAGAAATCTGTGGCTTTTGATTCACGAGCTTTCTCTAGCTTCTTGTTAGAATTCTTGAACTTCTGGAGCAATCTGTGGCTTTTGATCCACCATCTTTCTCTAGCTTCTTGTTAGAATTCTTGAACTTGTAGAGCAATCTGTGACTTTTGATCCACGAGCTTTCTCTAGCTTCTTGTTAGAATTCTTGGTTGTCTATTCTGAATTATGAGGACCCCTATTTATAGTGTTAGAATAGAGGAGTTGTGATAGGAATAGGATTCCCTTCGGCCAATCAGATTTAAGTGACATATCATATGAGCTTTATGGAGCAGGATTTAATTAAATCCATATTTATTGGATTTAAATAATTAACTCAATTATATTAATCCATAATGTTTATTTGGACCAATATATTCATGAATTTAATAAAATTCGAATCATTTAATAAATTTATATTTAATAAATTTTAAATGAATACATATGGATTTAAAGACAATAATATTTACAGTAATAATTATTCATATAGCTTATCCCGACTAATTTAGGATTGAGGTGTAATTATTGTACACACTATAATTGTTTACCTATAAACTAAAGTGAGTTAATATCTCAAAAGGTCACTCAAGTTTGAGAATTTATCTAGCGAAATCATTAAACTTTGTTTTGTATCAATAAAATTACTCAACTTAAGTCTTTGTATCAATAAAATCACTTAACTAGATTTATCATTTAAAAAATAACATGAAAAAATAATTTTTTTAGTGCAAGTTTAAGCAGGGGCGGCTCAACGTAATCGGAGGCCTAAAGCGAAATCTTAATTAGAGGCCTAAAATCTAAATAAACTTCACATGCATTTATTTAAAATTTATTTTTCTTACATTTTTAAATGCAAAGTATTACTTAATATTTTTTTATATATAAATGATTTATTCGATTTCTTTTTCAATTATTAGTTTTAAATAAGATTTATCAATTCAACGTTGAAAATATAATTTTACTCGGGCAATCATTATATGAATTGTTAACATAGTTCTACAAGTAATAAGTTGACAAATTTCAAATAAGTATAAGAGTTAGAACCATAGTTTTGATGAAGTTGATAATTTGGTTACCCCACATTTTACTATGGTTGTTGTAATGCTTGAAAGTCTAAGAAGAAATGGAAAAAGAATTTACAATTCACTTTGTTAAATACTTTTCAACTATTAATTGATATTTTTGACAGAATATTTCTCTAACTTATCAAAAATTATAAATAAAAAAAAAAGAGTGTAAAAGGAGTTAAAAAGAATAAAGTAATGTGAGTATTAGTGGAGAGAGTGTAAGAAATAAAACAATATTTTCTTGATTTCTTCTATTTGAATGAGGTTGAAGAGAATAAAATAATAATTTAAAATTTATACTTTTTATCATAAATAATCAATATTTTTTCTATAAAAAATTAACACATAATTTATTCTTGGTAAAAAATTGAGGCCCTCTAAAATTGGGGGCCTAAGGCCAATGCCTTATTAAAGTATGCATAGAGCCGGCCTTGAGTTTAAGATTATGTTATATATCAAATTATAGATTTTTAAAAGGTTTAAGATTCTGTTATCGATTGTCCTATAATTGGAAAAACGATTGTCCTATATTATTTGGAAAAAATAAATTATGATTTTTGAAGAAAATTTAGCATATTCGATAACATAATCTTAAACCTTTAAAAAAAAATCTATAATTTGAACTCTTTTATCATTTGAACAAAAGGCAAGTAACATTCATTTTGTTTTGCTAATATTTCATTCTTTTTTTCTCTCAATTACACACTCTATATTGAACTTAGTTTGATCTATAATAATGTCATATGAGTAATTAACTTAGTATGAACATATTTAGTAACATGAAGGACTTTCCTACTAAACATATCTCTTATTTTTATGAATGAAATCTTTGATTAACATGATCAAATCTTGTTACCTACTTTATATAGAAGTAGTAAATAGTTATATCCCTATATATTTTTGTATATTCACAAGAAAATCATTAAACAAAAAAAGCTTTGGTTATTTTCATTTTCAATCAAGTATTTAAGATTAATTCTCAATTGGAAGGCAGGCATATGAATGTTGATATGATGTTTATTACTACATGTGCAGCGTGCAAGCACCAAAGGAAAAAATGTGAGCCAAATTGTCAGTTAGCTCCATATTTTCCTTCTACTAAAGATGAAGATTTTCAAAATGTTTATAGACTTTTTGGAGTAAATAATACAATTAAGCATATTAATTCTGTTGCTGATGATCAGAGAGCAAAACTTGTTGAAACTCTAATTTTAGAGGCTAAGATTAGGAAGGAAAATCCTGTACATGGTTGTCTTGCAATTGAAAGAAAGTTGAGGGCAGAAATTGAAGCACTTGAGAAGGAGCTTGAAATGGTACAAAATAACATTTCGTTTTGTAAGAAAATGTCCATGTTGCAAATGACAAAACAACACTTGGAGGAAGAGCTTGATAGATCTTCCTTAGCTTTGGTTTCTCCATTTGATACCCATAGCATGACCAGGTATTTACTTCTTTTATTTTAGTGAAAATTTCATTTATGTTTACTTTCATACATTTGTTCACAATTAAAAACAAATACTCCATTCACTAATAGAAATTTATTTTTTCTTGGATAAGTGATTAACTTGTTTATATGAATGATTATCGAAATATAGAAAATTGAATATTTTTTTTGGATAAGTGATTAACTTGTTTATATGAATGGATTACCTTGTTATTGCTATATAGTAGTGCTCACAAGGCACTAACCATATACAGACAATCCTCAGCCAATATCGAGCTTCTCTAGTAAAGCAAGTAGTGTGATGGATGTCCTGGTAATATACGTCAACAGACATCTCAGTCAAGGTACTAGGATCGCCTAAAGAGGGTTCCTAATTTGCGGCATAATCTATTAACATTAATCTTTACATCTCAACCTCGAGTAACACACTCATCGGGCTCTCCCAATGGTTATCAGTTAGCGTATAACTACCTCACTAGGCTCAAGTTGAATCTGAAAAATATGAACTGCAGCCCCATATTATGTACTCTAACTCAGATATTTGAAAACTCTGCCCATAGTCTTGCTTTATATGTCTTTACCTCAGGGAGAGAATGTTTTGAACTATTTCTTCCCCTTTATTATCATCCATACTTTTTATGCACTACTTGAGCATCTGGTTTAGCAGGAGCGGCTAGCTGATCCTGAGTCCGAAGCTTAACTTGTGTGAGTCCATTTTCTATGTTACTCATCAGTGGCCTTTCCCTTCCGCTAGTTTGGAAGGGATTCTCCATTGTACTATTTTTTGAAGAGTTTTAATGGAGGAGGAGGGAGTATTTTTGAGTATGGGAGAGAAAAAAACAGAAGAGTTTTTTTTGGGGGGGGGGGGAGTTTAAGAAGTAGAAGGGGGTGTGGGACCTTTAATGGCGAATCTTCCAGGGTAATTCATCTTCCTCAGCAATCTATTTTGGATCCAAGATGAGCATTACTCTGTCATAGCTAGCATTGCATACTCTTTTAGTCTTCACTTAATTGCTGGCCGGCCGGCCACTATATCCTTCAAATATTGGAGAATGTCATGCAACATATCAATAAGATGTAAATTAATGGTTACTTGCTTCAGTAGATCAAATAATTTTAAAAATGTTGCCTCCTCTTTTTGTTTGTTCAACCTAATTTGTATGAATGGAAAGGGGGTCTAGTAGCTACCAGTATAGGCTGCTTTAATACTCTTTCTTTTTTCACCTCAATTGCTCTGTCAGCTAATTTATTTGGTGCTCTTTTGCCTAGATCTTTACCCCTTCGTATTGTCACAACATTAATCCTTTTTTGGGTTAGGGTCCACGTAGCACGGTAGACCTCATTAAATTCTAGTGTTCTGAGCTCTAACCATATGACCCATCCATCTTTCAAGATGACGGATTGATATTTTGCAGTAGCTGATTGTTTCTGCTTCTCATCCTCCAACATTTTCAATATCTCTTTGATCTCGCCTACCTGACCCTGACCTGAATAACCTTTGTTCTGCTGATAGCTAGCCTTGTTGTTGGCCCTATGGCCTATATTGGTTTTGATTATGAGTGCTACCCCATCCCATGAGAAGTTAGGGTAGTTCCTCCAATTTGGATTATAAGTTTTTCCAAAGTTTTGATATTGTGCGTCTCTACCTACGTTGTCCATAAATTACATGAATTTTGGATTAGATCTACACACATTAACCATATGTTCACCTCCATAAACATCACACAACAACTAAGGATGCAGCAGCTGCTAAACTAGAGTTTGCATCTAAGTCTGACCACTAAGAATTTTTTCAGATGACTAAATTTTTTGTTCATTGCTGCTATTTGTGTTTGCATTCCAGTTATACCATCTACCTCTATTGGATTCACTAATCAACTCAGAATTATTGGCTTCCAACCTATTTAAGAGTAGCACCAACTCATCGTTTGTTTTCTCAAGTGTCCGTCCAATTGTAGCTAAATTTAGAGAGAATGTCTAGACATTCAATAGAAGTGTGAGCTAGAACTTCCTGATTCTGATAATGATGGGTACAACTCAGCAATAACGTATTGAAATATTCCCATGATTTCCTTCTGTCTTAAACCCAATATTTCACTTCTTAACTTGGTTGTCTTTCCATACGGAAAGAATCTTGAAATGAATCTTTTTTCAAGATCATCCCATGAAGTGATAGAATTGACAGGTTCCCTTAAAAGTGAGAATGGTAACAGGGTGCGTGCCACATAGTCCGACGAGACATCTTATATGACATAAGTGTACGTCTGCAATCTCTATGAAATTTTGGAGATGATCTTGCGGGTTCTCATGTGGAGTCAACTTTTCCTGCGAGTGCGACTGTCACTTCATACACTGCTAACGGAATTGTTGGTTCAGCTGGTCTTAGTGTGGGTTCTGGTTGGTTGTGTTGTACTTGCAACAAGGTTTTCCCCCTAAGCCTTTGATGACAAATATTTTGGGTGTTGGTTCCTTTCAACTAATTAGAAGGGATTGCCTCACTATTAGAGTTTTGAATACATCATGCTATCTACAATAGTAAAACTAAGATCAAGTCGTTAACACCTGTTAAAAAAAATACAATAACAAAATCTTAAGCTTATCAATACTTTAGTTTAAAAAAAAAAAAGCTTATCAATATACATGCAAGTGTGTACGTGGTTGAAAGTAATAAAGTAATTGTCAGGAAATTTAGCTTTATCAATCTCATTGGGACTTAGTCGCTGACAAGATATATAGTGACTTAACTGCTATAATTATGCTAACAAGTAATGCTCAGTTTCAAAGGAGTTTGTTTGGTATTTATACTACTAATTTTAACTAAAGCAATGAAAGTAGAATATAGTAAGATCGTAGGAGTAGGAGTAGTTCACAGAGATATTAGAGCCTAGGGCTATATATATATATATATATATTTACCTTTGTTAAGCTAATTTAAGATATCTATTGTATTTTTGAGTTACAACGTAGATAACATATCATGGTCTCTCTAGCCTCTAGTTATCTAGAACTATTAGCCTCACAACTACATGGTTGAGTGGAGATGATCAACTAATTCAAATATATTTACATCTTCTTGTATTTGAGCCAAGTAAGGCAATCTAGATATGTCTTTGTCCTAACCGATAATCCTTGTGCAAACAAACCTTACTCCTCTTAGCTCACATTCTATGCCTTGCATTCTTCTCTCTATCTCCACTAGGAATCATCCGTTTAGTTGCTAGTTTGTCTTGGAATATAGGTCTTATTTTGATATATGTGAGTGTGACTGTGTGTTGGAAAGAGGAATCTATGATTGACCCTCACCATCACTTCATTTAAGGATGTTGCTGAGTATACATGTTTTTTATACTCACCCTTACTTTCTACACCTTTGTTATGCAGGTTTTGAGCCTCGCGCAGCAGTAGGTGATTCTCACTTGAGTTAGAGTTCATCAAAGTCTTTAGAGGTAGTAGTTGTTTAGCTCCACAACAATATCCAGACTTTCCTAACTTTTATTTATTGCTTGTCTTTATATTTCAGGCAGTTGTTGTACTCTTAGCTTGGATCTTATCAATGTTATCTTACAAGCTTGTAATCATGTCACTAAATTAGTGTACACCATATTTATAATCTGCATCTTTGTTCTAATTAATGAAAGGTTGACGTTCATTAAGATCATTTCACTTTTGTTACTTCTTTACTTTTATCTCGCGTTTTAATATATTGTCATGATCCAACCCACTGCATCGTGCCGGCACATACTCTAACACCTAGATAGGAGAACTCTTAGCCCCAAATGCGGAAGTGAACAAAATATAAGCTAACTCCCTATTTAAAATATAGATATGCAGAACCCTCCCCCAAGGAACTAGTCTAAACAGGTACAAGAGCTTCTAAGAAATTACAAGATTCAAATAATAAGAGACAACTCCCACGATAAAGAAAGAGAATTAGAAACCGTCGGAGATCATCTTCGTCTTCGCCTAAGAAACATCACTAATTCTGCAACTACTCTATGTCAAGTGACATAGTAAAAGTAGTATCAATATAAACAATACATACTGGTAGACATCATTTTCGACCAGAATCCAACACATAATATCATGTAATTATTCAAAGGAAGCATGCACTATGAAAGTCACCCGACCCAACCTTTAGCTACATGCTCTTACTATCATGACCCATAGACCTTATTTCCAACCTTTCTACCTCATTTATGTTGCCAACTCTACCATCTAGGCCACTTCCCCCTCATATTAGATTTGTGTGTTGCTCCAAATCGTCCGGTTATGCCTCATCTTCGAGGTGGTAAAAATAGTAAAATCCATATTTTTATCACTATGGTTCCCTTAGATAGAGCCTCCAGGATGTTAGAGACAACACAAGGGCTTTAGAGGAGTCCATTTATATGTTTAACCTTGTTCGATTAGAAAAGATGCACCATTTTTCTTGTTCACATAAATCGTGTGTTGAGTTAAAATATGATATGCTTTCAGACCCCTTTTGGAATCTTGTTGTAGATAATACCTTTAAGGGGGAAAATATTTTTGAAAATGCTTGGATACTTTTGTTACCCGAAAAGTAGCGCGATCGATGTTGTTGACACGAAATTTTGATCTAGTATTTTTAAAAATTAATATTTAAAAATAATTTATTCATTAAATAGTTCAAAATACATGTTTGCAATTTTAATGCAATTTGTTGATAATTATCCTTATTTCTCAAAATTTTAGGATTATTATCGGTTAATTTTGTTTGTATTATTTGGGTTACAATCGTATGAATATGTTCAAATATTTTTTTGGTTCGATCAATTCATTATTTTTTGTTAAATTGCATTTTTTATATATCAGACATTTATTACATTTTTTCTATATATATTCATTTTATTCGTCACCTTTGATAATTTTCATTTTGATATTTTTGCATAGTCTAGAAATTCATTAAGATATGGATAAGATTGCATGCACATATATTTTAGGATTAATTACTTGAGTGGATCCTTTTACTCTTTAATTATTACCATTTATAGCAATGTATGACAATACTATATATTTTATTAGATATTTCTCTCTCTCGCCTCTTTCTCTTTTTCTCTCTCAGCTTTTTAATTTTTCTCTCTTTCTCGCTCCTTTGTTTTTGTTGTTCTTTCTCTCTTTCTTTCTTTTTATTGTTTTTTCTTTCTTGCTTTGTTTTTGCTGCTCTTTCTCTTTCTCTCTTTCTGTTGCTTTTTTTCCCCTTTTGTTTCTCTCTACTTTCTTTCATAGAGTAGTCAATGATTCGTATAATGAATAAAATTTGTATCAATAATTAATTAATTAGAAAAATAATTTAATCATAACAAATGAAGAGACATAATAAATTGCAAAATGAATTAAACTTGAATTAAAAATGTATTACACACATATTAAAGTTGAATTAGAAGAGAATTAAACATGAATGCAAAATGTAGCAAATGAAAGAGCATTCTATGATCTGTAAACTGAATGAATTTGTATCAATAATGAATTTAACAAGTAATTGAATCGTAACAAATCAACCAGTAAATTACAAAATGAATTAAAATTGTATTTAAAAGTGTATTGCACAAATATTAAAGTTGCATTGGAAGAGAGAATTAAGCATGAATAAAAAAATCGTAACTAATGAAAGACCAGACAATGATCTATAGAGTAAATTAAACTTGTATTAATAATGAATTAAATACGTAATCCAATAGTAACAAATAAATCAAAAAATTTCAAAATAAATTAAATTGCTTTAAAATTGTATTACACAATATTAAAGTTGAATTAGAATAGAGAATTAAGAATGAATGAAAAACGTAACTAACAAAAGACAAGACAACGATCTATAAACTGAATTAAACTCATATTGTTCATGAATAAAACTTATATCTTATGTATCTTATAAATTATCTTTGCTTTTATCACTAAGAAAATGAGCGATGGTTGCAATATGTATTAAAAATGTATTGTGCATGTCTTATAAATGTATTATTAGTGTGTTACCTAAATTATTGTTGTTGGTATCCATAAGAAATGAGTGAAGTGTGCAATACGTATTATAAATGTATTATTCATGAATAAAACATGTATTATATGTGTTTTATAAATTACTTTTGGTTTGTATCACTAAGAATGTGAGTGATGTTTGCAATATATATTAAAAATGTATTGTGCATGTATTATAAATGTATTATAAGTGTGTTACCTAAATTATTTTAGCTGATATCATTAAAAAGGGAGTGAAGTTTGCAATATGTATTATAAATATAGGATGTATTGGTCATGATTTTAATACAATTATGAAACATATCTAATACAACTTTAATACAAACGCGATATAGTTACGTAAACTTCATCCTTTTCGAGCTTCAATCCAATATTTTTCCTAAAATCAATTCTAAACTTAACCAAACCCTCTTAAAATTGAGATATAAATTCCAAACGATATTTTCAACTATTTGTAGGAACAACATATCCAAACTAATCGCAAACGAAAGAGCAGTCAATGATTCGTAGACTGAATAAAACTTGTATCAATAATTAATTAGACAAGTAATCTAATTGTAACAAATGAAGAAACAAAATAAACTGCCTAATGAATTAAACTTGTATAAAAAATGTATTACACACATATTAAAGTTGAATTAGAAGTAAATTAAACAGGAATGCAAAATGTAGCAAACGAAAGAGCATTATGTGATTTGTAAACTGAATAAAACTTGTATCAATAATGAATTAAACAAGTAATTCAGTCATAACAAATCAACCAATAAACTGTAAAATGAATTAACTTGTATTAAAACTGCACTACACAAATATTAAAGTTGAATTAAGCATGGATAAAAAATGTAACTAATGAAACACCAGACAATGATCTATAGAGTGAATTAAACGTATATCAATAATGAATTCAACAAGTAATCTAATAGTAACAAATAATAAATTACAAAATGAATTAAATTTGCATTAAAAGTGTATTACACAATATTAAAGTTGAATTAGAAGAGAAAATTGACAATAAATGAAAAACGTAACTACGAAAGACAAGACAATAATCTACAGACTGAATTAAACTTGTATTATTCATGAGTAAAACATGTATTATATGTGTCTTATAAATTATTTTAGTTTGTATCACTAAGAACATGAGTGACCTTTGCAATATGTATTACAAATGTATTGTGCATATGTTATGAATGTATTACAAGTGTGTTACTTAAATTATTTTGGTTGATATCACTAAAAAAGGAGTGAAATTTGTAATATATATTATAAATGTATTATTCATGATTTTAATACAATTATAAAACATATCGAATACAACTTTAATACATTCGCGATACCGTTCCATATACTTCACCTTTTTCGAGTTCCAATCTAATATTTCTCCTAAAATCAATTATAAACTTAACCAAACCCTCTTAAAATTGAGATATAAACTTCAAACGACATTTTCAATTATTTGTAGGAACAACCTATCCAAACTAATCACAAATTCGTAAAATTCAAATAATGAATTCAAAATTTGAAGCTTTATAATGACCATCAATGGTGAACTTTTGTTGCTATAATTTTAAAGATTTGAAATTTCTATTTGAGAACATGATATTGTACAATTTTTTAATTTTTCTATTCCTCTTCTCGTTGTGTTTTTGGGTAAAAATAGTGAAATATGGGCAAGAACTGATTTAAAAACAGTTATTTGAATGAAAATTTCAAAAAAGAAGAATAATAAAAAAAAGAGGAGGAAGAGAAAGAATGACACAGAAAGAGACGACGAAGAAGAAAAATAAAAAATGAAGAGGAGGAAGAGAAAAAGGGAAGAGAAAGAGGTGAAGGAAGATGAACAGTACAATTTTTTAATTCAAAAAAATTGTCATATTTAGTTAGAAAAATTATATTGCCATAGATAGTATATATTTTTTTAATATTGCATATTTATGTGATTTACCCTATTTTTTATTAATACGGTGATTTTGGCCCACGATTTTCAAATAATGGTATTATTTTTCAATTTCCTATTTAAATAATAGCTTGACCATTAAGTTAGGGGGTGGTGGATAAAATTTTAGATAAGGGGTTTAAATTTTAGATTTTTGTGTTTAAGAAATTCTTTTATTGTTTATTATTTCCGATGACAAACTCACCCCAGCTCTGCCGACCACCAAAGCGACCCCCAAGACCTCCTCACACCTCTTTATCCTCTCATCATTGTTAGCCCTTAACTTCATTAAACATCTATTATTTTCCCCTCTTTAACGGTGACCACCATTGTTCTCTTGCCAATGTGAGCCAAACCCGTCCCCTAGCTATCTTCTCTGACCTGAAAACAACGAACACAACACCTATTTCCAGCGACCAAAAACCCACAAACCACCAGACCCCTCCCAATATCTCAACCAGAAACACCATCAACCATCAGCAGCTCCGGCGAGGAGCTTTAGCTCCAATGAACCGGAGGAAATAAGACTACGCTGCCAGTCACATTCCCCTTCCCCTTTCACGTTTTCTTCTTCTTTTTACAGACGTTTTGGCTCGATGGTGAACCACAACCAGTCCTCAAGCTCTTTCTCCGGCAAAACCCCACAGTAATTTCATTCTCTTTTACGTACCTTCTGTGAAGATATGACACATGGGCCTAACTCAACCTCAAAAGTTAGCTCATGAGGGGAGGTTTGTCCAAGTCCATATAAGGAGACCAAATTCTCATCCCTCTACCGATGTGGGACTTCTTAACACTCCCCTGCACGCCCAGACCTCAAATGGAGCATGAACACTTCTAAATGGGGGCCCAACATCAGTGAACAATAAATTGGGATGGACCTGGCTCTGATACCATGTGAAGATATGACACCTAGGCCTAACTCAACCTCAAAAGCTAGCTCATGAGGGGAGGTTTTTCCAAGTCCATATAAGGAGACCAAATTCCCATTCCTCTACTGATGTGGGACTTCTTAACACATTTTGTTTCCTTTTTCATATAATTGTTACTTTATGTTTGTTTGTATGTTGTAAATCTGCTCTATTTTAATAATTTTTTTATTGTTTAAAATATCATTTAATCTATTCTGCTATAGTAGGAGCTCAAACTCCAATCACTCTTATTTCTTTGTTACCCAATGACTATTTTTCTAGTAGAAATCTTTTTGTTTTAGCTTATTATGATCCTATTTTATTTTGCCTTTAAATGTCTTATTATTATTTTACTCAGTTTTTATTGTTCTCTGATGACCTTAGTTTTTGTGTTTACTTTATTTTATTTATGGTTGTTTTTTCTTTATTTTTATCTAATGTCTTTCTTTATTTAGATGTAACTTGTGCACTTTTCTATAAAAAATTCGTAGGGAGATGTTTCGTTATATATATATATTTGGTTACAATTTATATGGTTTTGTGCTGATAATTGTTTGAAGTTTGTTCCAATGAATTTATATTATTTTAATATTGCCAAATCTTGATTAATTCTATATTCTTTCTTTTGTTAAATTTTGCTTATTGCTATTATTATTGATTGTATTAGTGGAAGGTTCACTTGGCCAATGAGAAAATTCCGCTGTCGGCTTTCAATGACTCTTTATTTTAAAGACGGAAATTTAGTTTAAGTTCGTATATATTTTAAGTTAAAATTGGCTGATGAAGAAATTATCGTCGATTTCTAAGGCCTTCCATGTTAATAAGATGATTTTTTTATTTTTAATTATTATTTGATTCATTTATTACTAATACTTTTACTAAGTGTTTTTATAGGTATCCGGAGTTGCTTCCCATTGAAGCTATTCGAATGAAGTTCGAATTATACTTTTTATTCATTATTTTGTATATATTGATGTTAGGCAAACCTTAGGTCGTTTCTTATATTATTGTTTATTTTATTAGTTGTGTGTATTACATGTTTATTTTACTTGTATATTATATTTATCTCCTCCTCAATTTCAAAAAAAGAGTTCAGCCAGGACCCACAATTGTGGATTTCAAAGGATACCTAACACCTTCCCTTCAGAATAACTTGAACCCGTACCTATAATCTATTGGTTTCATAAATATTCTTTTCAGTTAATTAATTAATTGGTTTCCTAGTTTTCCTAAAATTAGGTGGCGACTCATTTTTACCCCTTTTTAAAAGTCTTTTATTCTTTAAACTCTTTTATTCTTTTTAAAATTATTATTTTTTGTGAGTCACCACGACGTTGCGCCCTCTCAAAGGATATTATGAGATATAAGTAGTAGAATTACTCAAAGTTAGAAGTATTAATTAGAAGTGTAACAACTTAAAAAACTTGGGATAATGATTTAGTAGAGTATATAGTTAAAGCCATGTACCTACTAAGTTAGTAATTAGGTGGTATGCCTTTATGTGTGTGTTATGGTGTAACGAGTATGCACATATTTTGTGATAGTTGCATAAAGAGAATTATTGGTTAAGGTGACTTAGAGTATATCATTGCATTAGTATAGATCAAGTCTAGGTAATGAATAGAAGCTAACATGTTAGGAAATATTAAGTTGATAAGCTTTAAATGAGCATGATGATGAAACTAGAAAGTATGTATGCTCTCCATGCGAGGTAGTAAGTTATGGTGAAATCTTGAGGTAGAACAAAGCCTTAAGACTTAGGAAAATATGTGTGTACTCAAGATAGTATATACTTGTATGAGACTCTAAGTTTATGGTTTGCTATGTGTACCTAGTTAGTATCCTTGAGCTGCCAATGTTGAGTAGACTGATGTAAACATAATATAGTACCCTTAAGAGTTGGTCAAAAGGTTTATAATTAGATAATGATGAGTCTCTCAATATCGTTAAAGTTCCCTTCATCAAGGTAGATATGAACTTAGAAGAGTGGTGTTACTAGACTAATGAGAAGAGGCCAAATTATTAGGAGTTAAAGTAAATGGCTATACATGCAAATAAGAGTTGTGGTTATAGAAAGATGGCTATAAAGGCAGGAGAAAATTAAGAGAAGTATCGTAGAAAGAAATCTTAGTATCTGTAGATATGATCCATCAAGAAGGGTTTGTAGTCATGTGATCAGCAATGCTTTGACAGTTAGAGTAAAGTATATATATCTCAGTTTAGAGAACATGGAATAAGTCCAAAGACAATATTAGTTTCATCACTAAGAGGGAGATGAGAGAACGGAGAGTCAAATTAGGACTTTATGATTTAATAGTATTATGTTCAGAAAGAGTTATGATAAGGTATATATCCATTCCTATTCTAGTGTATTCCTCAAATTTTTATCTTTATGACACCCTACTTATGTCTCGCATATCACCATTTTGATGATGACTCATGCTCGTGCGCTTCATACAATTTTACGTCCATGACTCAATTATTCCTCATGTCCTACATCTACAATTTTAGTTAATAAGATCAACACTAGGGTTCTACCCAAAGTCTACAAATTTTGATTTCCCTCTAATTCTTACCTCTCATTGTTAAATTCTATTATTGAAACTATTATATGTCATATTCATTGATAATTCTTGAGTGATGGCTCATGCTTATCCTACCACATGGACCATTTTTAACTAAAGTTATTTAAACACTTTGTTATAATATTCATATGCATTATTTTTATGTGTCAGGTATATTTCATGAAATTTCTTATACCTATTTTACAAATCATGTTTTGAGAAGCCCAATCACTTGAAATATTTCTTACGAAAGTTTACAAATTATGTTTACAAACATAAATATGATTTTCAAGAAAATTATTTTTATTATTAAAACTCAAAATATCAGCATATTTTAGATAGTTGTGAGCATAAGCTCACCAGTAATATAGTTTTATAGATTAGAGCAAAGTTGTAACATTTCGGAAACTAGTAGGCTAAGCTAGGGCTCGCCGTTAGGATTAATGCCTAGAAAGTACCTCCCCGTACCTTAAAATTCGTGTTTTCATGTTAGAACATCAAGGCTTAAACCCCAAGGACCAACCATAGGTCCTTGAGGAAAAGCCTCAAAAGTGACCTGGGCAGTGACCCACGTGGGCAACCCAGACCCCGTAGGTCCACCCACGCCCCGTGGGTAGGATTCATGGGTCAAGCCCCCCAGAAACAAGCCATAGACCACAAACCACGCCCAATCGGAACGGGTCGTGGTCCCACCCACGGTCCGTGGGTGGGGGTCGTAGGTCTTGCCTGTAACTACCAAAAGGTAGTTTCACTTAGGGGCATTAGGGGAATTTCCTATATTAAGTGGGGATTAAGTGACGTCGTTTTAAACTAAATTAGGACACCTATATAAAGATTTTTAGTCACCAAATTAAGTCTTCTAAATCATAATTTCTAAATCCCCAAATCAAAACCAAAACCCTCTCTAAAATATTCTCTCTAGAACTCCAAGGAAGAAGAAGAAAGTTGAAGCTAGGGTTAAATGATCCATCTTTTCTCCTTAAATTCGTGGTAATTCTTCATCAAGGTATGGTAGTTATTCATCCATGGGTAGCCTTCACCCATGGATCCCCTTCAAAACCCCTAATTTCAAAGTTAGAAAACCCAAAAGTTAGGGTTTGACTTCAATCTCATGAGTTCCTTTCAAATTCATTTTAAATGATTGGATTATGTTTAATTATGGATATATTGGTGATTTTATATGATTTTAAGTTGAATTCCCTAAGAATCCATGAATTACCCTATTTTCTCAAATTGGATCTTAAAGTGTGGTTATTGATTGATGCAAGTATAATGTTATAGAATTATGAATGTAATGAATTGACTACTTGAATTATTCTATCATCCGTGTCTAAAGTAGTAATTCTAGATGTGTTGATGGATTGTGATCTATGGTCCTTGAAGGGCAAGGTATATGAATTATGCATGATTATGAGATGTAGGTATATGTTTTATGAACACTTTGAGAGTAAAGTGATTATAATTGTGATCTAGTTGTTGTGTTGTTGGAAGTTATCCTCAAGTACACACTTTTGTATGAAAATGATATGATGTGAAAGGTTGGTCACATGTAATGATTCTAAAGGTTGGAAGACTAGTCTCACCCATTGAATCTAGGAGCCTTAGTATGAGTTATGTTGGATTGAGTGTCAAGACATTCTTCCATAATAATCAATTTAAGTCAAGACTTAATATGAACTCAATGGGAATTATGCTTAGTACCGAGAGGATATTGACAATGAGATGGAAGCTCCTTTGTTAGTAGAGAGTGGGTTTCTAGAAGCAATCTCATTATCCCATAAACTATGTGCCCACATAGGTCTTCAGATAGTGGATCCACCTAAGCTAAGAGTATGGCTCTGCCTTAGGCAAGTAGGACAACCCCTTTTCGGTGTGGGGTAGACACTGGATTCCATGATTAAACTCACATGGTCTATGTCGGTTAAGGCTAATCCCACTATGGTAGTATGAACAAGAATATAAACTATAGTTACTTAAGAAGCTTTCCTTAGTGTGGGTAGGATTATGGGATCTTATTCATGCATTGCACACTGATGCTTTGAGAGTATTTATGGTATGTTTCCATTATGATATGATGAACTATGTGTTGAATATGCTTATGATTTATGCTTTTGCACTAATCTTCATGATGATTCTTAAGCTTGACAAAGTGCATGTTTTTCAACTAAAATGTCCCTTTTAGCATGTCTTCATGATTTTATGCATGGCTACCATACTTGGTGCATTTTTGTGCTAACCCATATATTTTACATTTTTCTATAAGTGTAGGGTCCGGTGTTTGATGCAATCTTCCTTCTTGTTCAAAGCTTGGACCGACTATTCTCCTTGCTTGTGGTCATGGATTCGAGGACGAGTGATATCTTGTAGTTCATTTATTTCATTGTATTAGACTTTTGGATTTTTGTTTGTAAGGGATGTGACCCTATTTGATACTTTGATTGTAATAGATGGCTAATTGAGACAAGTCTAGACTTCCGTTTTGCTTTTATGAAACTTTTGGACTTAAATGTGTTTTTACTCTTATTATTCTAATGTTTTATGTTATGATATGCTAAGTGGTTTACATGGTTCCTTTCGGGGTCCTATGTGTCATGTTACGTCTAGGGGATATCCTTGGGTCATGACAAATTTGGTTTCAGAGCACAAGGTTTAGAATGATTCTAGGATAATGTCTCATAAGCCACGTCTAGTAGAGTCTTGTTCATGAGTGTGAAGCGCACCACATTTATGAATGAGAGGCTATAAGATGTTTGGAAATTTCACTTCTTTCATTACTCTTAAATGGTGCCTTAGAGTTTAACTCTATAAAAGTCCCTCTATTAATATTTCTCTTGTGTCTTCAGGAAATGAATACACAAAAGGCTACCGCAAGAAGAGTGGAGGGTGACAATGTGAATGAGGAAGCTCTTCAAGGTAATCAAGTTTCTCAAGTAAACCAAGCTCTGGTTAATCCTTCGGCTATGTTGGATGTGGAGGTTAGGTCGGCTTTTCTAATATTGACCTAAGCCATGACGGCTCAAGCTCAAGCCGTGACAACTCAAGCCCAAGCCATGACGGCCCAAGCCAATAGAGATGTTGGGACTCATGTGAACACTAATGTGAATGTCGCTTCAAGGGTTAGGGACTTTTCTAGAATGAACCCTCCCGAATTTTATAGCTCTAAAGTGGAAGAAGATCCCCCAAAGGTTTGTTGACGAGGTTAATAAAGTGCTTGATATTATGGGAGTGTCTCCACAAGAGAAGGCGGAGTTGGCCACCTACCAATTGAAATATGTGGCTCAAGTTTTGTATGAACAATGGAAGGGTGAGAGGCCAATAGGAGCGGGTCCTATAGATTGGGAGATGTTCAAATCGGCATTCCTTGATAGGTTCTTTCCACTGGAGTTGAGGGAACGAAAGATGCAAGAATTCATTAACTTTCGTCAAGGAGGTATGAGTGTGAAAAAGTATGCTCTTAAGTTCACCCAGCTATCCAAGAATGCTCCAACTATAGTGGCAAACTCAAGGGCTAAATTGAATAAGTTTGTGATGGGGGTGTCCGACTTGGTAGAGGAAGAATTTCGTTCGGCAATGCTCATTGGTGATATGTGTTTTATTTTAAAAAGAAACAAAAGACGGGTTTTTAAGAGTCGCCACTTATATTTTTAAAGTAAAAATAAGAAAACTAAACAGAAATCTAATGAAAATGTTAAAGGGGGGTTCGGGGTTCATATTATCATTTCGGAAAGGATTTAAAAGCGCCCAAAATGCCCGCTAACATGCGGTTATCCGGTAATTAACTATTTGGCTAAATATTTTTAGAAAATAGGCATGCTTTACAAATTTAGGAAATTCATAACTTAAACTTAAAATTATTTTAAGGGGAGGGAAAATATTATGATATTACCTTTGCAAAATTTATTTTTTAAAGTCAAATAAAGGATAAATAATTTATTAAATTTTAAGTAGTTAATTCAAAATGGGTGTCTTTTGAGGAGCTGAATTTTTGAAACCTTAAGATTAACAACACAAAATAACAAGTAAACAAACACAAATAAATGAAAAAAAAAGAAGAGAAACTTAGGCCCAAGTCTGGTTATCTGTCCGTCTGGGCCAGTATTTGGGCCTAATTTAATTTTGGGCTTTATATCCCATTTGCACCTGTCTTAGAGGAACTAAAGTGAACTAATTTCACTATAGGGCCTCAGGCCCAATTCTTGCATTTGATACCTGTTCTAAACTAACAAAATAACGACAATTAAAATGCGAGGGGCTTAGGCCCAAAATAACAAAATACAAGAACTTAATTTGGAGGCCTTTGGACCCATTTCTAGAATTTGTATACACTAGGTGTATACAATCTCGGATCAGTATCAATTCATGTTCGTCAATTTTTTAGGGACTTTGATTTTTATAGTTGGCTGACTCAATAAATGAGGAAATGAGGTCTCCTTCTCCTATTTCGAGATGCAAGGGAGAACATGTGGAGTCCAAATGACTCAATCCAAGAGAGTTCATGCATAAACAAAATAAAATATACGAATTAAAAGATCATCAGATGCGCAGGAAATAGAAGACACACCCTCCCTCTTCTTTTTCAACAATCCTAAAGATTCGGTTAGGGCGGCAACGTGAGAAATCTTTCCAGTTTTAATCCCATGTCGATAGCTTCACTCACCTTGACTATCTCCGCAAATTTTGCTCCAATGAGCAACATTACACTGTCATAATACTCTGGCTCTTGAATGTGTATGAACACTTCAACGATCTCTTTCTCAGACATAGGAGATCGAACCCGGGCGGCCACTTTCCTCCACCTATATGCATATTCACGATAGCTTTCAGGGGATTTCCACTTAATTCTCTCTAGAGAATAGCGATTAGGAACGATCTCCACATTGTAGGCGAACCGTTCGATGAAATCTTTAGCTAGTGCATTCCAACTAGACCACTGTTTTATCTCATGGGAAGTAAACCATTCCAAGGCTTCTCCATTCAAACTTCGGCTAAAGAGCCGCATTAATAAGGCTTCATTCCTTCCGACTCCCACGAGCTGGTCACAATAGGCTCTCAGGTGTGCCAAGGAATTCCCTGTTCCTTCGAAAGTGTCAAATTTTGGCACTTTAAACCCTTCCGGGAGGTCCAGATTCGGATGGATGCACAGATCCTCATAACTCAACCCATTGACTTCAGGAATACAATGCAGCTCCTTCATGGCTTTCCTGATCTCTTCTTTCATATTCAGCTTGCTGCCTTTTCCATTGGCCTCTACTCTCCCTCTTGTTCCTCATAGCGATCAAGCTTGGAACAGTTGGCATAAGGTTCATTTGGAATCGGAATTTGGAAAGTAGACTTTTGAGGCAATGGCAGAGCAATTGAGGGATTCTGGGTATTTTTAGTGGCTTGGTAATTTTGGGGGAAAGTCTGTGGGTTGGTATGTTGATTTTGGTGATGGGGGAAGGTTTGGAGATTGTTAACATTTTGATTTTGAGGGGGAGGGCAAGCTTGCGGTTTGGCATTTTGATGAGGAGGCAAGGTTTGGGGGTCGGTACCTTGAGGAGGAGGTGGCGCTTGGTAAGAGAAAGAGGCATGATGGGGATTTGGGGCTGTTAGATCAATGATTAGGGGATTTTGAGCGGGGTTAGAGGGCGGGCTATGAACCTATTCTGCGCTTGGTGGAGGAAAGTGGAGTGGAGGTGTTCCATCTCCTAGAGGGTTGAAAGCGAAAGTTAGATTAGACAAATCTTGCCTTCTTTGCATTTTGATCCTCATTTTGGCAATCTATTGCATCAACTGCATAATTAATTCATTTTGATCAGCGGCGGCATACTGAGCCACGACAACATCAGTCAAGCTAATCTCGTCATTGTTATCACCCATTACTGCCTTTCCTTTTTGCAAACTTTGATCGGGGAAGGAATCTTAAGGGGCCTTAGATCTTGTGAAATAAGGATAAACAACCAACTTATCAACACAAATCAGTTCTAAGTACCTGACAAAGAAAAATAACTCAAAAGATAAACGTGTTAGTCTATGTAGATGATAAATAATACAAAATATCACACATACGACCACAAACACATAAGAGTTGTTCCACTTGAAGATAAACTAGCCCACGTATTTAGAGTAATGACTAAATAGACAGGAAGTTGTCTATTTGATTTTGATATAAGTGAATCAGAAATGTTGACTCGAGTCGAGACAAAGTTGATTGTATCTTTCATTAACATACTTCTGATTTTCAATTGATATGAAACTATAATTTCTTTGTAAGAGTTGGAAGAAGATAAAATTTCTCAAAAATGGGGATCGAGTTTTGAAAGGCTGCCTACGTATCTCATGAGGGAGAATTCAGGTCATACGTAGTTCGACTGCCTTGAATCTCTTTTTGAGTTGAGATGGCAAATTGACAATTTTTCCGAGATGAGAAAGTAAGATTTAGAATTTGAAAGAGAAGTTTGATTCTAGTTGGGAAACTAAAGACTCGAAGAGTATTTGGACGTACTTTTGATAGTGACTTGATATTTATGCATAGGGTTCTAAAAAAATTCGAAGAGGAGTGAGCTAGAATATCTCCAAATGAAGCAGCATATTCACACAAGTAGTTATAACACATAAACGAATATTGTGCGTTCTAAACGGATATGTGACCCTTTTATGCCAATGGTAGGCCTAACGATTTGAAAGATGTATACGTCATTTGAAACATTCCATTGCCCCAAAACCCATATTTATACAAGTTTTGCGAATAAACCGAATGGGGATACATAATAGGAAAAAAGAGATACAAAATAATCAATCTCGCGCAAGGGTACCATCCTAAACTAAACTTCCATGAAAGGTCCTTCGCTCTTGAGCTTCTTGTCGTCTCCGGATGTCCACACTTTTGTATAGAATAGTCGTTTGTACAACTCCTTCTTTGACTCTAACAAACTAGTAAACTCCCAACCCCCAGGAACAATGATTTTCAAACAACGTATACATCCTTTAAATTTAAACACATAAGTATGATCGTCTGTTTAGGCCATGGGCCGTTTTGGATTCAAGGTGGTCTTTCTAATGGGTCCAACACGTGTTGGGTGTTGGGTCATCTTAGTTCAAAATGCGCTAAATTTCGAGATTGAGTTCAGCTCTACACTACTTTGACTAAGAGTGAGTTTTATTTATAGTAGATTGCTGACCCAAGCGGACTACTAGGGCTGGGATAGTTAACGACCGTTGACCATCCAGTGGCCAACTACATTCGCCAGGGTGCCCCGAGAACAATTTGGTTAATGAACTATTGCGGCCCATATAATCGTCCTTTAAGTAAAAAAATGAAAATAAGTATCGTTTGACGGAGTATATGTCATGCCAAGAATGCAACAGTTTAATATTGAGAAAAATTAAACAAATAAGCAAATAAACAACAACTATTTGCCAAAGAAATTAATTTTAAGGTTAGAACACAATTCAATTTCACAACAGAGTCGCCATTCTATTTTATTTTAAAAAGAAAAAATGACATTTTTATAAGAGTCGCCACTTAATTTTTAAAATAAAATTAAGAAAACTATTTTTTTCTAAAAGATTAAAACAGAAATCTAATTAAAATGTTAAAAGGGGGTTCAGGTTTCATATTAGCATTTCAGAAAGGATTTAAAGGCGCTTGAAATGCCCGCTAACATGCGGTTATCCGGTAATTAACTATTTGGCTAAATATATTTAGAAAATAGGAATGCTTTACATATTTAGGAAATTCATAACTTAAACTTAAAATTATTTTAAGGGGAGGGAAAATATTATGATATTACCTTTGCAAAATTTATTTTTTAAAGTCAAATAAAGGATAAATAATTTATTAAATTTTAAGTAGTTAATTCAAAATGAGTGTCTTTTGGGGAGTTGATTTTTTGAAACCTTAAGATTAACAACACATAATAACAAGTAAACAAACAAAAATAAATAAATAAGAGAGAAACTTGGGCTCAAATCTGGTTTTCTGTCCGTCTGAGCCAGTATTTGGGCCTAATTTCATTTTAGGCTTTATAGCCCATTTGCACCTGTTTTAGAGGAACTAAAGTGAACTAATTACACTATAGGGCCTGAGGCCCAATTCTTGCATTTGGTACTTGTCCTAAACTAACAAAATAACAACAATTAAAATGCAAGGGGCTTAGGCCTAAAATAACAAAATACAAGAACTTAATTTGGAGGCCTTTGGACCTATTTCTCAAATTTATATACACTAGGTGTATACAATCCCGGATCAGCATCAATTCATGTTCATCAATTTTTCAGGGACTTTGATTTTTATAGTTAGCTTACTCGATAAAGGAGGAATTGAGGTCTCCTTGTCCTATTTCGAGATGCAAGGGAGAACGTGTGGAGTCCAAATGACTCAATCCGAGATAGTTCATTCATAAACAAAATAAAATATACTAATTAAAAGCTCATCATGAAATCTCGGGTATAATTTAGAAGAGTCAATGATACCAAAGCAAACAGGCGTAGCCTTGAAAAGAAAATCGACTTATACTCATGATAATAATACGAGGGACCTAACTCTGAATAATAAGATGCAACACCATGTATCCAACATATTTGATGTAACAAGCATAAAATAAAGAAAAACCGAGATTCTACTTGGAGAAACACACTTAGTGGTTAACAATTAATAAAGAGGAATGTGAGAGTAATACTACATTAATTGTTATTAACATAGCAAAAGGAACAAAAACATGTTAAACTCCATGAAAATAAATGAACACTGACAGGGGGATGGTGGCATCTTATTGAGGTAGTTACACATGATAAGGAAGAAATAATTGTTTTCTAAAAGGTTGTTATACACTGGAAGCAACAGGCAACCCCAAAGTAAAGATGTACTTACGAATATAGCATTCGAATAAAGGCAAGTAGCAAGCTAAAAAACACAAAAGGGCATAAAAAACTAAGATAAGTAATGTTAAAAAATCCGAACTAGATTGAAATATATTTCGAAATAAGGAGAGGCATTAACAATGAAGAACTCAATTTTTATGGAGCATTTGACCTAGAAAAGAGCAGCTAAACTATTTAAAGAGGTTCAGAAATACCAATGCTACACTAGAGAGAACGAATACAAAAGGAAGCCAACAATTAGGAAATCAAATATTTCGAACAATAACAAGAACAAAGACAAGGCATCATAGCGAACGAACAAATCATTTACTAAAGAGGAGCTGGAAACTTTGATGTTAAAGACGTAAATCACATTAAAGACCTCTAGGTTACGATAAGCAATAATCACGCTGTCATGTGTCGAAGCAAAACAGGACCTTAATAACACTCAAGCTACACAAGAACATATACGAATTCTACAATATTGGGATAAAACAATGAGAGTCTAAGCCAAGGAATCATGAACAGAAAGGAAAACAACCCAAAGCCATGGTTGTACAGTAAAGAAAACACATATGTATAGCCGATGTATTCAAACTTGAAATCAGACGAACATCAAATAACTCGAACGAAACAAGATAGAGATTCAGCTAGCTTTCAGAATAAAATCGAGAAACTGATTTAAGAAATATCACTTCATCATTTCACTTAACAACTTCTAACATTCTAAATTCCAAAATAAACAGAGGAAAAGATAAAGGTAAAGAAACTATACCTCTTTTGAGGCAGCGAACTGAGAATTCGAGCGGAGCAAAGCTTTCCACCACTAGAAACAACGAATTCCGATGAAAGCTTAAACTCCAAAGTAATGAACTTAGAAACTTTAATTATATAAGAGTTATCGCCCTAAAATATACTTCTGTTTTTCCTCTATATATTGGATTTTCATTCCCTTTGTGTTTTTTACTTTCACTGTCTCCCTTCAATTCCCCCCCCCCCCCCCCACCCCAACAATGAAAGAGAGAAGAGCTTTTTTAGAGGAGACTAAGGTACAAAAAAAGGGGGAAAGATGGATGAATTTTTTTCATTTGAAATTCGATTTCCCTGTCAAGAGATAAGGTTGTTGACTCGATTTGGTACCCATTCTCAACGGATTGAAAATGAGGGCCGCTTGATCTTGGAGCAAGGACGCTTAAAGCGCTGAGGTGGAGACATTTGGACGATTCTCGAATGGTTCTTGTACGAGATGGACACGTCGAGAGGAAGAGAGGACATGCGCTCAGGTCGGGTCATGTCTTTCTGGGCTGGGTTCGCGATTCTGGTTGCAACGTTTCTGGGTTCACGTTATTCGCATGAAAGAGGAAGAAGAAGAACGCGTACAACATTCTGGTTTCTGTATTTTATGGTAGCTGCTGATGTATTATATTTGGGCTTGAGTTTGTTTGGCAAAAAAAAAAGGAAAAGGGCTGGGAATATTGGTATGGTGGGCCGAATATTTAATTGGATTTTGGCCCAAAATTTGGTCTCAAAAGTGAAATAAGGATAAGGTGAGAAATTGGCTAGCATTGCAATTACACGATAGCCAAATGAATTTCAATTGTAACCAAATTTTAATTTAATCACTGAACTTGGTCACAATTTAAACAAGACAATTTTACATAAATTAATTAATGAGCTTCTTAACGTTAACGAAATAAAATAATTAACTTTATTATACACTAGTTAATTCAAAAAAAAAACTATTATATAACTAAACTAATTGACCAAATACTTAACTAAACAAAATCTTTTTTTTAGAGACGATTTTCGAATATTCATAAAATATACTAATTATATACAAAATTATATAAAAGATATATTATTAAAAAATTATAAAAGTGATAAACCATTTAAAAATAACTTGTAAACTATTATTTATTTTGTTTATATATAATTTTTTCTTTTAGAAATTTTCTAAAACTAATTATTTCAAATCGTTTGAAATTGAAGAAGATCGATGATTAATCTATATTGTGGAGGTCCAAAATTAGGTGTCAACAATATGAATATCTCACGTCTTATGGTGCATGCCCAACAAATTGAGGAGTCAAAGCTCAAAAGAATGAATAGGGAGGGGAAAAGAGCAAGGACCAGTGATGGAAATTTCTCCAATGCTAAGTTCGATGGACAAGGTCGACAAAGGTTCAAACAAATGTTTTCCAATCAAGGCTACTCTAGTGCTCCAAGGGTCGACAAGGATAGGGTTTCCAACCCAAAACCTCAAGGAGGTAATAGTGGTGGTTCTTATGTTGTGAGGCCTAATTATGCAAAATATGGTAGAAAACATGATGGCAAATGCCTAGTTGGCTCGGATAGGTGCTATGGTTCTGGAAAGAGTGGCCACAAGATGAGAGATTGTCCAACACTTGCGGCAAAGGCAAAAGAGGGCAAGTAAGCTCCTCCAAGTGGTTCAAACTCTAAGGCCCAAAAGCAAAACCGTTTTTATGCTCTTCAATCTCGAGATGACCAAGAGAGCTCCCCGGATGTGGTGACCGGTATATTAAAAGTCTTTTCTATTGATGTTTATGCCTTGTTAGATCCTCGTGCCACTTTGTCCTTTGTGACACCTTTAGTGGCCATGAAGTTTGAAATACTCCCCGAAGTGTTGGTAGTACCTTTTTCGGTTTCTACTCCGGTTGGTGACTCGATGGTGGCTAAAAGATTTTATAAAAGTTGTCCCATTTCCTTGTCCCATAGAGTCACTTTGGTGGATTTGGTAGAGTTAGACATGTTAGACTTTGATGTGATTTTTGGTATGGATTGGTTGCATGCATGTTATGCCTTTATAGATTGTAGGACTCGGGTAGTTAAATTCCAATTTCCAAATGAGCCTATCTTAGAGTGAAAGGGGGGAAATTCTATCCCTAGATGTCAATTTGTTTCTTGCCTTAAAGCCAGGAAAATGATCTCTGAAGGGTGCATCTACCATCTTGTTAGGGTGAAGGATGTTGAATCTGAAACCTCTTCTTTAGAGTCAATTCTGGTAGTAAACGAGTTTCCGAAAGTTATCCCCGATGATTTTCCTGGTATTCCTCCCGAGCAGGAAATAGATTTTGGCATTGATCTTTTACCGAATACGCAACCTATCTCCATTCCTCCTTATAGAATGACTCCGGCCGAGTTGAAAGAGTAACTAATGGATTTGTTAGACAGAGGCTATATCCGACTGAGTATATCTCTATGGGGTGCTCCAATGCTATTTGTTAGAAACAAGGATGGGTCTCTTAGAATATGCATTGATTATCGTCAATTGAACAAAGTGACCAACAAGAATAAATATCCCCTTCCAAGAATTGATGAGTTGTTTGACCAACTTCAAGGGGCTAGCTATTTCTCCAAAATTGACCTTCGTTCGGGTTATCACCAATTGAGAGTGAGAGGGGTTGATATTCCCAAGAAGGATTTTCGAACAAGATATGTTCATTATGAATTCCTAGTAATATCGTTTGGGTTGACTAATGTTCAGGCGACATTTATGGACTTGATAAATAGAGTGTTTAGTCAATACCTAGACATGTTTGTGATTGTGTTCATCAATGACATTTTGATCTACTCAAGGAGTGAGAATGAACATGTGGACCATTAAGTCTTCTAAATCATAATTTCTAAATCCCCAAATCAAAACCAAAACCCTCTCCAAAATATTCACTTCAGGACTCCAAGGAAGAAGAAGAAGAAAAGTGAAGCTAGGGTTGAAGGATCCATCTTTTCTCCTCAAATTCGTGGTAATTCTTCATCAAGGTATGGTAGTTCTTAATCCATGGGTAGCCTTCACCCATGGATCCCCTTCAAAACCCCTAATTTCAAAGTTAGAAAATCCAAAAGTTAGGGTTTGACTTCAATCTCATGGATTCCTTTCAAATTCGTTTTAAATGATTGGATTATGTTTAATTATGGATATATTGGTGATTTTATATTATTTTAAGTTGAATTCCCCAAGAATCCATGAATTACCCTATTTTCTCAAATTGGATCTTAAAGTGTGGTTATTGATTGATGCAAGCATAATGTTATAGAATTATGAATGTAATGAATTCACTACTTGAATTATGCTATCATCCGTGTGTAAAATAGTAATTCTAGATGTGTTGATGGATTGTGATCTATGGTCCTTGAAGGGCAAGGTATCTGAATTATGCATGATTATGAGATGTAGGTATATGTTTTATGAACACTTTGAGAGTAAAGTGATTATAATTGTGATCTAGTTGTTGTGTTGTTGGAAGTTATCCTCATCGACACACTTTTGTATGAAAATGATATAATGTGAAAGGTTGATCACATGTAATGATTCTAAGGTTGGAAGACTAGTCTCACCCATTGAATCTAGGAGCTTTAGTATGAGTTATGTTGGATTGAGTGTCAAGACATTCTTCCATGATAATCAATTTAAGTCAAGACTTAATATGAACTCAATGGAAATTATGCTTAGTACCGAGAGGATATTAACAATGAGATGGAAGCTCCTCCGTTAGTAAAGGGCGGTTTCTAGAAGCAATATCCTTATCCCATAAACTATGTGCCCACATAGGTCTTCAGATAGTGGATCCACCTAAGCTAAGAGTATGATTCTACCTTAGGCAAGTAGGACAACCACTTTTAGGTGTGGGGTAGACACCAGATTCCATGATTAAGCTCACATGGTCTATGTCGGTTAAGGCTAATCCCACTATGATAGTATGAACAAGAATATGAACTATAGTTAATTAAGAAGCTTTCCTTAGTGTGGGTAGGATTATGGGATCTTATTCATGCATTTCACAAGGATACTTTGAGAGTATTTATGGTATGTTTCCATTATGATATGATGAACTATGTGTTGAATATGCTTATGACTTATGCTTTTGCACTAATCTTCATGAAGATTCTTAAGCTTGACAAAGTGCATGTTTTTCAACTAAAATTTACCTTTTAGCATGTCTTCATGATTTTATAGATGGCTACCATACTTAGTGCATTTTTGTACTAACCCATATTTTCTACATTTTTCTATAAGTGTAGGGTCCGGTGTTTGAGGCGATCTTCCTTCTTGTTCAAAGGTTGGACTAACTATTCTCCTTGCTTGTGGTGAGTCCTCATGGATTCGAGGACGAGTGATATCTTGTAGTTCCTTTCTTTCATTGTATTAGAATTTTGAATTTTGTGTTTGTAAGGGTCATGACCCCATTTGATACTTCGATCGTTATAGATGACTAATTGAGACAAGTCTAGACTTTGGCTTTGCTTTTATGAAACTTTTGGACTTAAATGCGTTTTTACTCTTATTATTGTAATCATTTATGTTATGATATGCTAAGTGGCTTACATGGTTCCTTTTGGGGTCCTATGTGCCATGTTATGTCTAGGGGGTACCCTTGGGTCGTGACAGAAGTCTTATACTTAATTAAAAAAAAACAGATAATCTATCTCTTTATGATCATATCAGTATATATAAATTATTTTGGGAGGATTATTTAGCACCAAAAGGATGCATATTCATACCAAGTTCCATAATTATGGCCATCGTACGATTTTTAGCACACTGTTATACAATCAACTCATTTGACCCAAGAGACTTAGTAATAGATCCATATAAAACATAATAGTTTTATACTATGACAAGATGTAGGGCAACCCTCCCAACTGAGAGCATAAGTTGGACAACATAAGCTCACATGGTGTATATAAATAAACTCCCCACTTAAAGATATTATATATTTTTCAATTTAAGTTGATATGATTATTTATGCATCATAAATATGATGATTTCTCATATTTATAGTTTTAGAAAATTTTCAACTAAAGCCATACAAATTGATTTAATATCATCTGGAAATGAAAGTGATTTAAAAATAATTACACTGTAATACCTCGAAAGTGGAAAAATGTAGAATTTGGCTGTCATCACTGGACTACGAGTCCCATCTACTGACCGTAGGATGTCCTACGGATCGTAGAAGGGAAACCATAGAAGTTGGGTTGAGTTTTGAAAAAACTAAGTTTCTGAAGTTTGGCCTACGTCTGAACAGGATGAACCGTAGGAGTTATGACAGATCATAGAAAGGTCTCGTAGGAAGGTCCAGACTTAGTGAAATTTTAAAGTCAAAGTTGAGTTCTATGGTTGGGGTCACTACAACAAATTCGATTATCAGGGACAAATAATTTCGTCATTTATAAATCATATTTCGTCACTAAAAATGTTGTGAGACGAAAAATAATTCGTCACTCAGTCGTCACTAAATGTGTCTCTAAAAGTATACAAAGACGATTTAGTGCTTCGTTGCTAAAAGTATTATACTAACTACAAAAACAAAAAATCGTCCCCAAATGCTTAAACATTTGTGACAAATTTATTTGTCGTAAAAAGTATATTTTTTGTAGATAATAGTATGTTTTGTCACTAAAAAGGTTATTACTACCGACAAAATTATATCGTCGCTAATTATTTTACTTCAATCAGTGACGATATCAGTTGTCTCTAAAGTTATATGCATTTCGTAGTTGAACACAATCTAATTTCGTCACTAATGACTATATTTTATATACCAAAAATTATTTTGTTATTAAATGTATTAATTAGGGACAATTAATTTTCCTATTATTCCCCCCCCCCCCCCCCCCCGCCATCTCAAATTTATTTTAAACTCCTCCCTAGGAGCTCCCACATTATGCTTTCTTGGGAATTCAAACTCACAACCTTAAGGTTGGAAGTGAGGAGTGCTTACCATCCGATCAACTCTCTCTTGTCTCTCATTTTTAATTTATTTTCTACTTCATTTACTTCTTTCAAATTTAACTTTTGTAGATATAATATATTATATGATTATTTATACACGTACACAAGTGCATGAAATTTACCACCCACAATTCATTCAAATGTAGATTATATTTTAATTAAACTGTATATTTTTTTAATATATCTTTAAATATATTCAGTACGATTCTGTTATTTTATTCAGTTATTTTTATAAATTTTAAAAATAATATAGTACAATTATAAATTTATATAAAATTAAACTTTTGATTTTATTTAAAAAATTGAATAATCGGTTCAATTTGGTCAGTAAAATCAATTGTTTTGTCAAAACAAACATCGATACCCATAACTATAGTACTTCATCATAATATATTTGAAATCCTAGCTTGTTCCTTTCTTTCATTTGTTCTTTCATTTTTTAGTTTATTTCGATTTTCACATTGATGAAAAAATTAATAGAAATTCATGAAATATTTCGCACCTTTGCAAAGTCTAAGTTTGTAAGTCGATGTTATCTTTGTAAAGTTGATCTTCGTGCATTTGTGGAATTACTATTAAATATCTACATATTTTTAGACAGAAGCAAATAGATCGACTTAGTCTATGCAGTTTACCAATCACAAATCAATAGACATGCACAAAAATTAGCACCAAGACTTGAGAAATTATTTTTTCTATCGTCTTTATCGATGAAAGTGTATCAAATAAAAAATAAAAGTGTTAAACCAACAAATGTTAGTGATCTAGTGGCAAATTCGTACCCCACTCACGATACTTATAACCTGGATTGTATTTTTGAAATGATGTATTTTATAATTGTGTAATTTAAGAAAATTCATGAATTGAACTTTTTCATTTTTACAAAATGGACCGAATTCGTTGGTTTTAATATTTTCCCTCGCCAATTAACGAAAGGACTCTGTCTATTTCTTATGAAGCACTTATATTATTCTTTTTGTAAGTTGTCACTTGTAATTATGAACAATTGTAGCAAAAAAAATTGTATTTAGCTTTGAATTTTTTTCGTAGCAAATAGTTGAATTATTCACTACAAATTTTAAGTTGTCACTATTTAACACCTTACATATTTTGTGACAATTTTTTTGTTGTCACTAAATCACAGATTGTTTAGAGACAATAAAATCTTTGTCACCAATTATTTATACTATTAGTGACGAAAATAAATATCATAATTAAAGCTAAATTCTTATAGCTAAAACTTATAATATTTAACTACGAATTCTATTTTGTCGATATTGTAACAAAATATTTTTTTAGATGAAATTTTTTTGGGTAAAAAAATCAATAAATTTTAAGACAAAAAATAATTTGTTATGAATTAGATACATTATTAGTGACGAACTAATGTGTCACTGATAACTTTAAATTCGTGACTAACACTACTTAACAAATAGCGCCAATTAACTTTTTGGGGGAATCTTTAGTAGATGAAACTTTGCTGATTTTTTTTGTTTCGTCACTAAAAGTATGTGTCGCATATATTTAAGCATGAAAAGTAAATTTTGTCACTAAAAGCGAACAATTATTGACGAATTTGATGTCGTAGCTAATAATTTCGTAGCTATATATCATATTTGTTGTAGTGAGTCTACGGACCGAGAAAGGTCTCAACTAAATTTGGTCCAATTTTAAAATTTCTAAACTTTTCTATGGTTGAACAGTTTCCGTAGAAAGTCCTACGGACCGTAGGTCAAAACCGTAGAAAGGGGTCGACAATTATTTTAGGGGGGTTTTGGGTCTTTTCCCTAGGTGTTTAATGCCAAAGTCGTGGCGTTTTAACCCTTATTTCAAGACCTATATAAGTGAATTAAGTCCAAAAAATACTAATTCTAAATCGTTCACCCCAAAATTCTCTCTAAGGCTAAGGAAGAAGAAGCTAGGGTTTCACTTCAAGATTTTCAATTATCGATAGCTTTTGGGGATTGATCACTAAGGTATGTTAGTATTCACCTATATATTCTTTTCCTCCATAGGGTTCCTAAAATCTTCAAATTTTACAAGTTAGATTCTCTATTCAAAGTTAGAGTTTTACTCAATCTTCATGGGTTCTTTTCAATTATGATTATATTACTTGTTTCTTATCTTTAATGCATGAATTAAAAGTATTTACATGATTTTAAATTGAACTCATGCATGATCCATGATATTTAGACTATGAGCACATAATGAAGCTTATGAACTATGAAATATGAATTTATGAAGATATGCATAATTTTATGAAGTTGATGTAAATGATTTGAGAGTAAAGTATCAATGTTGTTGAAAATAATTAAAGAGAAAACTAGAAGTAGAAATTTTCCTTTGTATTTCTTTTTTTCTCGACTGTACAGAGAAGATGTGTATTTATACAAAAGGAATCTCTCCTGATGAATACAAACTCTAAAAGATAAATACTGAAGATAATTACAAGGTAGATTATTTACATGAGGACTGAAGATAATTACAAGGTAGATTATTTACATGAGGAGTCCTAGTTACATCAGAATTTAGCTCAAGATGGGCCATTTCCATTTTTTCCGACAACATTCCCCCTCAAGTTGATGCCCGGAGATTGGACACTCAACTTGTTCAATAGAAAACGATGAACAGGCCCTGCTAGAGCCTTGGTGAATAAGTCAGCTAACTGAGAAGAAGATGGAACAAATGATAACAAAATCAAGCCATCAAGAAGTTTCTCACGAATGAAATGACAATCAAGTTCGATATGCTTTGTTCGTTCATGAAAAACAGGATTTTTGGCAATGTGAATTGCTGCTTGACTGTCACAATTGATAGGGACTGGAAAAAATGGAGTGACAGTCAAATCTTGAAGAAGTCGAACAACCCAAGTGATCTCGGCCACAAGACGACGCATAGAGCGGTACTCTGCTTCAGCGGAAGAAAGGGCAACAACTGGCTGTTTTTTTGATTTCCAAGATATTGGACAACCCCCAAGACTTAAGAAGAAACCGCTTACAGAGCGTTGTGAATCAGAACATGCCGCCCAATCGGAGTCGCAAAAGGCTTGAATCTGGAAAGAATGAGTTGGAGATAAGAAAATACCTAAGCCTGGATCTTTACTTAGGTACCTTAAGGCATGATAAGCAGCTTGCAGGTGACCAGAACAAGGATTTTGCATATACTGACTAAGGTGTTGGACAGTATAGGCAAGGTCTGGCCTGGTATTGGTTAAAAAATTTAGTTTCCCCAAAAGTCGTCTATAGAAGGTAGGATTTGTGAGGGGTTCACCGGAGGTGGAAGAAAGCTTTAATTTTGGATCCAGGGGAGTAGACACATCCCGACATTCGAGGCAATCAAACTCAATGAGAACCTCTAATGCAAATTTCCTTTGGGTAATGATCATTCCCCCATTTTCTCGCACCAATTCCATTCCTAAGAAGTAATGAGCTTCTCCCAAATCTTTTATCTTGAATTCAGAATTCAAGAAACATTTAATCTCACATATTTCCTCTGTATTGTTTCCAGTAATTAATATGTCATCAACATATACAGCCAAAATAGTGACAAGGTTCCCGGTGATCTTGAAGAAAAGAGAGTAGTCATTGAGGGAACAATGAAACCCTCAAGTGCTCAGGGCAGAAGATAATCTAGCATACCATTGGCGAGAAGCCTGTTTTAACCCATATAATGATTTACGAAGTCGACACATATGATTGGAAGAAGGGGGTGTCAAACCTAGAGGAAATTTCATATAGACCTCTTCTTCAAGGTCGCCATGGAGAAATGCATTATTCACATCAAGCTGGTAGATTTTCCAGTCCTTCTTTATAGCAACTGACAAAATGCATCTGATTGTAGTGATTTTCACTACAGGGGAAAAAGTCTCAGTATAATCAATTCCTTCTCTTTGTGTATCTCCACGAATTACTAATCGTGCTTTTAATCTCTCCAAGGTACCATCTGATTTCAACTTTACTTTGTACACCCACTTGCAAGGCAAGGCCTTCTTTTCCTGTGGTAATTCAACTATGTCCCAAGTGTTGTTAGAATCTAAAGCAGCAAACTCATTATTCATAGCAATTTTCCAACCAGGATGCATTACAGCTTGAGAATAGGAAGAAGGCTCAGATATTTGACAAATAGAGGTAACCAAATTCTGATTAGAGGGAGTCAAAGCGGTGAAAGAGGAACAATGTAAAGAAAAAGAAGGAGGATTAGGAGAAATCATAGAGTAGGAATTTGCACAAATGTAATATGATAAGTACCTTGGTTTCTGAGGAACCCTTTGTGATGTACGCAGCAGGGTACTTTGTTCTGAAGATATAACTGGTGGAATTACTGGAGATTCAATAGGAAGAGAATCTGGTGCAGGAGGAGAATGTGGAGTGGACAGTAAAGAATCACTGTCATTGGAAACATGAGACTGCTTCTTAAAAATTAACGCATCATCGACGTCTGAGGTGGAAAACCATTGTGGGAATAGTTTAGTAAGTGGACTAGAAAAAGAAAAAGGAAAAACATCTTCAACGAACTTAATATTTCTAGAAATAGAAATTTGATTGTTTTGTAGGAGCAAAACTTTGTAGCCTTTCTTTCCGAAGGGGTACCCCAAATATATTCCTGGTAAAGCTCTTGGGCCAAGTTTATCCCTATTTCTAGAAAGGGTAGAAATAAAACAAAGACATCCAAAAGATTTTAGAGATTGATAGGTAGGGACGGTCCCAAATAAAACTTGATAGGGAGATTTTTGTTTAAGAACGGAAGATGGGAATCTGTTGATTAAGTAAGTGGCAGTAAGTAAGCAATCTCCCCAAAATCTTTTGGGAGCATTTGAATGAAACAATAGAGCTCTACATGTCTCCAAGAGGTGACTATGTTTCCGCTCAACCACACCATTCTGTTGTGGTGTTTCGACACAAGTAGTTTGATGTAAAATGCCCTTGGATTGAAAAAATTGTTTTGGATCATGACCTGTCCCTAATTTAAAAGCATTATCTAATCTAATAGCCTTAACCTTAGTGGAAAATTGTCTTTCAACAAGAGATAAGAAGTTTTGCAAAGTAGGAAATGCACTAGATTTGGTCGACAGAAGAAAAGTCCATGTACATTTAGAAAAATCATCTACTATGGTAAAAAAATATCGTTCTCCCTTGTAAGTAGGAGTTTTATAAGGTCCCCAAGTGTCTATGTGGATTAGATCAAAGCATTGGTTTGAGCTAATAAAACTTTTGGGAAAAGGTGGTTTGGTTTGTCTTGCCATAGGACAAATAGAACAAGGTAACTCCATTTTATCACTTTGATTCAAGTTCAATTCTTTTATGTGCTTCATTGCATGAAGGGGAAAATGCCCTAACCTATTGTGCCATAAAAGAGTTCTAGAAGATGCAGAGAACATGAACATTTTTATTGATATGAGTACTAGAAAGTTCAGTACACTCATTACTCAAAAAACAAACAGAATCACCCCTTGGACCTTTTAATTTAGAAGAAATAGACTTAGACATAGACTTTAGACTTGAATGCAAGGAAACTGGAACTAAAGACTTCTCAGGAAGAAGCTTCATATGGGGTGAGTTATTCTTCATCACATAGAGTCCTGCTGCGACATCACCAAGAACCATGTTCCTCTTCAAAAAAGGGGCCTGTATGGTACAAGCAGATTTAGAAAAGGTTAGATCACAATCAAATTGAGCACACAATTGAGAAACTGATAGTAGATTATGTTTGAAAGTGGGGACATAAAACACATTATGAAGCTCAAGTTCAGGAGTAAGATGCAAACTTCCTACACAATTGACTTTTACCTTGAAGGAATTAGGTAGAGTGACTAAAATTGGATAGGAAAGGATTAAAATATTATGTAATAAAGATTTGTCAAAAGTCATATGTTGAGATGCTCCAGAATCTATGATCCAGGTATGACGAGTAATTGTAGAGAAAAATGAGGTAAAAACATGATAGCCATAATGCATACCAGCCAGATTTACACTGGCAGAGGCCTCTGAATTTGTTGCTGTAGAACCTGTTTGTACAGACTTGAACATTTGAATCAACTTCTCGCATTGTTCCCTAGAGAATCCATGGCTATTGACGAGGTCTGCCATTAATCCGTCCTTGTTGTAGTCTTGATCAACAACTGCATTAGCTTGATGATTCCCAAAGTTTCCCTTTCTTGGTTTGTTGAATTTGAAGTGAGCAGGATAGCCAACAAGTTTGTAGCAATCTTCTTTCATATGTCCAGATTTTTTGCAGTACTTACAGAACAATTCAGATTTCTTACCTTCAACATTACCTGCTGGTCTAGTTCCCCTGTATTCTCCAGAATTCTTAGTTGGAGTCCATTTTTGTCCAGAAGTCATAAAAGCAGATGAGTCAGTAGTAAGAGAATTGTTAGAATGAACTTCCCTTTGAGATTCTTCATGTAAGATTATAGAATAAGCTTGTGCAGTGCTTGGAAGTGGCTTCATCATCAATATGTTTCCTCTCACACCAGTAAAAGCATCATTAAGACCCATTAAAAATTGTATTAACTGCTTATCTTCATTCGTTTTCATGTTATGCGCCTTAGCTCCACAATCACAAGCACATTTCCATATCATAAAAGTGTTAAGAAGTTTCAATTGGTCCCAAATTCTTTTTAAGTTTGGTAAAGTAGCTTGCTACATCATTAGTACCTTGATTGATGGTGTTTAGTTCTCTTTGCAATTGGAAAAGCCTTGCTCCATCTGCCTGTCCATGTCGCTCTTCAAGCTCAATCCAAAGTTCCCTGGCTGTTTGAGAGTAGAGTACACTCTCAGAGATTTCCCTACTGAGGGAGTTTAGCAGCCAAGCAATGACCATGTCATTGCATCTTTTCCACTGAACAAGTAGCGGTGAATCTTCAGCCGGACATTTGGAAGTTCCATTTATGAATCCAAGTTTGTTCTTGGCTGAAAGTGATATGAGAACGCCCCTGCGCCAGTTACCATAACATGTTCCATCAAAAGTGACATTTAGCAAAACCATCCCTGGATTATCAAAGGAGGCCAAAAAATATGGGTGACAAGGATCTATTTGTAAGGAAGCAATAGTGGTTGAACTTCCTTCTGCAACAATTGGTGTTGTAGTAGCATCGATAGTAATGTTAGTCATGATTCATGATTGGATCGAAGGGGAAGAATGGCAAAGAAGGAAAAGAGAAAAAAAAAATTATGCTTCTATAGAAGCTCCGATACCATGAAAATAATTACAAGGTAGATTATTTACATGAGGACTAAAGATAATTACAAGGTAGATTATATACATGAGGAGTCCTAGTTACATCAGAATTCAGCTCAAGATGGGCCATTTCCATTTTTTCCGACAACAATTGTTGTGAAAGCTTTTCTCACACACCACTAGATTGTGGAAGGATTTCTCACATAAAGAATTCATAAGGTTGAAAGGTTTTCTCACCTAAGTTGAATTAAGTTTAAGAGCTATTCTAAATGAATTCTAGCTTGATATTGATTACTTAATTGGGTCTTTCCATGGATGGTAATATGACTATGACTAATGACTATTCTGTGGGATTTACTTAGCATCGAGTGGACTAGCGGTAATTACCCACATCCATAAACTATGTGCCACCACAGGATGATTTCTCTTAGATAGACATTAGCTAGTGGATCCACTTTAGCTCGAATTCATGGTTCTTACCTTGAGAAGTAAAGATATCTCTTTTCGGTGTAGCACCAAATTCCATGTTATAGATCACATGGTCTATGTCGGTTACATGGTAAAATTCCCACAATAATGAACTAAGGTTACTTCTAAATATTTCACAAGTGCATCAAAGATGTTTAGCTTGCATTGACCATGATTATGATTTATGTTTTCTAACCTTTTATCTTATGATTTAGCTTGGTCATTGCATGTCATGTAAATTCCTTTTTAGCATGATTCATAACTTTTATGCATTGCTATCATACTTAGTACATTCCATGTACTAATGCATACTTATGCCTACATTGTTTCACTAATGTAGGGTCTGATACTCCTACCTCTCACAGTCATGGAAAGTTAATCTTTTGGCATTCAAGGATTGATGAGTTCTCATGTTCCAAGGACCAAGACACTTTTATTGCTCTCTTTATTTCAATTTTTGGACTTTGTATGTGATGTATGAGTTACGTCTCATTCACTTCCTTATGATGTAATAGATGATTTGTGAGACTATGTTAGACTTCCGCTTTTGTTAAACTCTTTTATGATATAAGATTCTTTCTTTGAAATCGTTATTTCTATTATCTTGTATGATGTATGCTAAGTGACTTGTGTAGACCCTCTTAGGGTTCTATTCGCCATGTTACGTCTAGGGTATACTTTGGGTCGTGGCATACATACTATTTTATGTATTCCTTTTCTCAAATTTCAAATATTCATCTATCATGTTAAGTTAATCAATTTTAGAACATGTCCCACCTTTTCCATTTAAAAATCTTATTTTATACTATTTAGTCTACTTTATTTTAGTTTATCTTCATATTCACTCATTTAACTCAGTATTCAGTTTTAGCCAGTTGTTTCATTTAGTTGTTTTATATACGTACATTCCATGTAGTAATATCATTTAGCGTTACATTATTTTATGATGCAAATTCTAGGATTCAGGATCGACAACAAATGCATCATAAGGATCTCACTCTCACTTAGATTTGGTGAGATTTCCTTGCTCTCCGTAGGGATCTAGTCTATCTAGAGTTTTGATAGGATCTAGATATTGCCTGTAGAATATTCAGGTAGTTGGGGATCTTGTCTCAATAACTATCTTCAGTATTTAGAGGCTTCATAGACGAGTCAGTGGAGTTATAGCTTTCATCATTGTTAAACAAACATCATTATGTAATATTATACAAATTTGGGATTCTTAATTATTAAGTTATTGAGTTCATTTTTTTAAAAAAAAACTTATATACAGTATAAGTTTTTACAGGGTTCTGGTTCCTCACTACCCTATAGATCTACCCCTACATGTCGTAAGTCACCTTTTGATTCGTCCACCCATCAAGTCCGAATTTTATCCTATACAACGTGAACGTGAGCGCAATAAGCCTCCTTCCGTGAGGTCATCTAAGGAGTGAAAGCTATCAAATAACCAAGTGGTGGGGATAATTAGCTAGCGTTTGGCCATAGATTTTCAAATATTTTTGATAAATATTATTTGAGTGAAATTTCACCATGTGTTTGGTCATTATATTTGAGAAATATATTTGACCTTTTCAAATAAATATAGTTTATACCCATAAGTTTTAAATACTATCAAAACTAACCACATGTTTGTATTACATAGCAAGATAGAAACGTCGACGTAACAAGATTCGTGACTTCCGCAACAAGTCAATTGGATCTTCATTGCAATAACTAACAAGTAGTGCCATGACACTGGAGCAATGTGGTAGTTCAGAGTGAGTGCAACAACCATCACTCCATACATCATGAAATAGACGAAGCACATGACTTTATTCCCCTAAGCCAATTATTCGTCCATTTCATCAACAATCATATCATCACTTTCATATTCACTGAATATTTCATCACTACTTTGGTGTTCACGTAAAAAATTATGTAATACAGAGCAAACAACTACTATAGAGAGTGTTTTTGTAAAAGATAAAAGTTTGGTGAAGAACTTGAATTTTTTAAAGCTCTCAAATAATGAGATTTGACCCAAATACTATTTTTTTCTAGTATTTGAGAATTTGGGCCATTTGTCAAACTGTATGGACAAACACTATTTGCCAAATTTTAGCCCAAATTTTACTTGGGAAATCTATGGTCAAATGGGTACTTAGAGCCAAAAATAATTTAAGCATATACACAGAATAAAACATGCCAAATTTGGGAGTCAGAAAGTATCATGCCAATAATTTAATCACTAAGGGCATCTCCAACCCTAAACTGTATTTTACTCTCCAATTTTTTTCAAACAACCAACTCCAACCCATTTCTCTATTTTACTCTCTAAAAAAAAATCATTTTCTCTCTCCTTAATATTATATTATTATTTCCATTTCATTCTTGTCTCCTATTTCATAATATAAATTCTTTGTTTCTTTTTCCCAAATAATTATTTTATATAATTTTCATGTGATATAAAATTTTGTTTTTTCAAATTTTTTATTTAATATAAAATTATATTTTATTCTAAATTTATAATTAACATAAATTGCAAGAAAATATTATATAATATACAAATTAATAGACAATTTCAAATAAAAGTGAAATATAATTACATAAACATTACATAAACACTCAACTTTCAAAATTATTACGTTGCTCCAATAAATGTTCTATTAATGCATTACGGAGTTCTAAATGAGTATTTTTATCCTTAATTTTTATGTCTAGCTAAAAATTGTTCAAACCAGAGATTTTCATCTACCATCATACCCTATTTTTTTTCCGAATATTGCTAAATTTGGAAACGACCTACCGAATTTAATCATCACACCGTTTACTTAGGCAAAAGGGGAAGATAGAGAGAGCTAGGGTTACAAGTTGCAAACAAGTGAAGGACAGTTTCTATTTATAGAGTAGAGTGAAGGGAAGTAGTAATTGGACAGGGAGGAAGGAAGGAAGATGCTTAAATTTACATACATATAAAAAAAAATCTAATTATGTGTATTTAAGATTCTGTTTAAATTGATTTTTAGCTTTTGACTTATAAGCCAAAAATTATAAGGTGGAAATTTGAAGTTATTATTTTTTATTTATTTTTATTATTTAGCTTAAACAAGTACTTAATAGACACTTTTTCATTTACTCAAACATTCCAAATCTACATACAAGTTGACATAAAAACAATTAATTTTATACATGCACATGTGACTGTTATAAAATAATATAGTATGGATGTCCACTACACCAAGAAGTTACTACATAACCTCCTCCATTATGAAGATAACCTCCACCTTTATGATCATTATTCTTGTAACTTTTCACCTCCATAACCTCTTCCATTATATTCATGTTTAATGTCATGTTTATGACTAACATTTTGTATGCCTCTATGTTACACTATAAATAGAGGCATAAGGGTTCATATTGTACACACTTGAAGATTTGGTGAATTCTTGAAAGAAAGAAAGTTATCTTATATTCTTCTTCTTGTCTTATATTCTTATTGTCTTCATCTTTATTTTGTTCTTAAATTTTACAACACGTTATCAGCACGAATGTTTTACCATTGCAGGATTGAAGCAAAGTAAATAAAAGAAGGTAAAATAATTATATTTATTTTTCTCTCGGGAACAAGGTAACTTATTGTGCAATCTATTTTATATTTTACTTGTGAACAAGGTGAATGATTAATATTATTGTTACTGTGCATTTTTTTTCAACCTATGACTATATATACTTTCTTTTTCTGTGAAACTTATTTATATTTCATTTATGATTATGCTCACTGTTTTGGTTATTACATAAGCTTTTTAATTTATTTTGTTTTGTGTGTGAAATATTTTCGGTTCACATGAAAATTGAAAAAAGGATGGTGGTAGTGAGCATTTTTATTTTAGTGTAATTGAAATTATTATTTTCTTAGTGTGTAATTGATTCTTTGATCTATAACGGTAATTCACTAGCTTAATTATTGTGCACTAAACATAATATAATATAATGCTATGTGTAACTCTCTGTTTTGACAAGTTTAAGATATTAGTACATACTTTGTTGAGAATATTTTGTTTGTGTTTCTTTTGTTCTATATTTATTTGTGCATGTTAATCACAAAGTGACAATATTTTTGAAGGCTCTATGGTGAGTCCTAATATATTTGACTTATTATGTCATTGATTGAGGGTAAGACGAAGGATTCAAGTCCTATCGCACCAAGAGGGTAATACATCGGGTGAGAGTCCCGGTGCATCATGATGATAAAATGTTGGGTTGGGTCTCAACAAATAATGACCTAAAATGTATTCTTATGGGTAAATGTTGGGTTCAAGTCCCAACGTTATATAATGACTATGTAATGATGACTGAGTAAATTAATATGCTCTTGATAAAAGTCATGAAACGTGTCCAATTGATTTGCTCCATTCTCTTATGTGAATGTGGTAGCAGTGCATAATATGTCTGAAAAATTACAAGTGGTTGAATGTATGAATATGGGTGTGGTAAAATGTTAATGGTCATCATTGTGGTAGTTAAATGGAAGAACATTATGGGTTCTTAAGATGTTCCTTCAAATGTGAAGGCAATTTTGTCCATTAAAGTGGTATAAAAGGTTATTGGACACATTGTTTCTTCAAATGGTCCTTCAAATGTGAAGGTAATTTTTATCCATCAAAGTGGTATGAGAAGTTATTGGGCACATTGTTGTTGGTGCAACCCAATTTGAAAAGTTTTGTAAATCCTACATCAAAATAAAGGAATACAAATTGGTAGTACAATTGGTACATTTGACCTCTTAAAGTGATGTTGAGGTGAGTCACATAAATTTAATAATCCCAAAGCATGACAATGAGTTTCTAATAAAAACTTATGGAGCATGTACAAATGGTTATGGTCCATTTCTTGAAGAAAATGTGACCTGTGTTCGTATGGATAAGAACATGTTCATGTATTGTTGGGTGAATGTCACATCTCACCCCTACGGGAGGTTTGAGAGATTGAAAGGAAATATTTTGACATAAATGGTCATTTTGGTCATATACTTTGAGTACTACACAAATATTGTGGTATGTTTTATTATGAACTATTGGAGGACAAAAGAAAGAAATAAATCTTTTCTATAAAGGTTGTGGCCATGACCAAAATAAATGTTGTTGTGTGGCAACACAAATTTGTCATTGGTTGTCAAGAAATTTTGTTTTTTCAAATTTTTTATTTAATATAAAATTATATTTTATTCTAAATTTATAATTAACATAAATTGCAAGAAAATATTATATAATATACAAATTAATAGACAATTTCAAATAAAAGTGAAATATAATTACATAAACATTACATAAGCACTCAACTTTCAAAATTATTACGTTGCTCCAATAAATGTTCTATTAATGCATTACGGAGTTCTAAAAGAGTATTTTTGTCCTTAATTTTTTATGTCTAGCTAAAAATTATTCAAATCGGAGATTTTCATCTACCATCATACCCTAATTTTTTTTGAATATTGCTAAATTTGGAAACGACCTACCGGATTTACTAAATTATTGTTGTAATAAATTAATTATTATGTTAGGTTATGTATTGTATTTTATCTGGTATTTAAATTATTATGTTATGTGTTGTATTTTTAAATTAAATTTTTCATATTATCATTTTAATTATGTGCATTTTTTATAGTGAAAATTAATAACAAAATAAAATTATATTATTGATGAAAATTGAAAAAAAAAATACTTTAATTCGAGATGAATTTTTAAAAAAAATATTATTTTACATTTAAAAAGAATTATGAATATGAGATATTTAATTAATGACATTATATGTAAAATAATATGTTAATTAGAAAATAATAGAAATAATAATAAAATATTGAAAAAGTGAAATAGAAAGTATGAATAGTAGTTCTCCAAATTTGGAGTACGACTATTCAACTCTCTACATATGGAGAGAGGTTGGAGTGTCCATTCTCAATTTTAATCTCTAAAATATAGAGAATAAAGAGTAAAATACGAATAGGTTGGAGATGGTCTAATCCTTAGTATAATCTCAACATGAATAGTGATATCAAACAAACATATAAGTAACAAGACTATAGTCATTACTTTAGTCATCTCAATTGATATGAAAGTGTTTGATTAGAGATAAAATTTGAGAAATAGAAAAAGATTGTTGAAATATTTTATCTAAAATAAATTATAAATATGTCAATAAAGATAAAATAAGTATTTTAAAATTAAATTATTATTAAATATAGAATCGTGCCATTTTTTTTCTAGAAACGACGAAAAAGAAGTACTTCTTTCATCCCAATTTATGTGATACATCTCTAATTTTGAGATTCAAACAAGTCTATCTTTAACCGTAATTTTTTCATATACCTATTAATTAGTATTTTGGATTGTCAATTATTGTGATTAATAGTTTTTTTGCACAATTTACATATATATAAATTTCATTTCAAAAAAATTGAAGATCTCATGAGCAAATTTCCAGTTAAATTTATGTAACACCCCAAAAATTTTAAGCTAAGGCCTGAACTGTTCTTTATCTGCATATAAGGTCTTATCAGGTTATTCTTAAATTGCTCATATTTGTAAATGTAATTTTTTTAGTATGAGAATGATTTTGGATATCAATTAATGTCACTAAAAACTCCTAGCACAAAGTAGAGTTGAAAGTTTCCTTATCGATTAAGTTTTGATGTAAGATTCTACTTGGATCAACTTCAAACGAACATATATCTTAGAATATAAAGAGTTACGTGGATCATAACCTATCAAATTAAAGTATTTGAATCTTCTTTCCAACGCCACCAATTTCGCAATAATCCGAGGTTTGAGTAAAAAGTGATGACCATTTTAGTAACCTGATACAGTGCAATGGCGAATTAGCCGACGGGAAAACATTAAAAGGGATTCTTTTTGTATTTTTACCTCTAAGAAAATCCTAAACGAATTTCTTGATTAATTAAAGACCCAAAACAATCAGATTCTCGTCTCTTAATACATTATTCTCTTCTCTCTTAAATCCTAAGACAAAATCCTTAGGAAAAATTAAAGTAGAAGACTCCATTCAAGATTCTTTCAATCTTTTTCAAGAGAAAGTCCTTCTCCAAGAATTTCATTCTTTCCAACTCAAATTCTTCCATACAATTATGAATCACTAATGAAAATCATAATTCTTGGCCATAGAGATTTCAAGAAACTAATTCAAGAAATCTCAAGAAAGGTTTTCTTGATTTTTCTCCTTCAAGCTAGGGTTTCAAGGCTTCTAATCAAATTCTTCTTCAAGATTCTTCAAGAACCTTGTTTTTCCAAGTATGTAAGGTTATCATAGTGTTGGACTAGTTCGTCCTCACACCCTATATCTACTTTCAAATCAGTAAAAGATTAATCTAGGATTCTATCCCTAGATTTGAGTATTCTTGAGATGAGTTGATTTTGAGATCTTGAGTTCCGAATTCTTTTTGAAATTCTATTCCTAATTATTGAATTGCTATATGTTATGCATTAAGATTCTTGAGTTGATTCGTTCATGTCTATATTTCAGCATGAACCCTATGAATTGAGTATTTTTTTAAATGAGTAGTATCGTGGAGTTATGAGTCTTGCGTTATGTGTACCGAGTTTCCTTATTGCTATTAAGATCCTTGAGTTGAGTCGTTCATGTCTATAATTCCACATGAACCCTATGGTTTGAGTTATAAATTTTGAAAAGCTTTTTAAAGCCAACACTTGAGTTCTTAAACTGAGTTTTAAGAAAGTAAATATGAGTTTTGAGAAAAGAGTTTCTAAAACACGATTAGTATGACATCTAGTATGTCATCAATGTATGAGCAGTATGGTATCTAGATATATCATCAATGTTTATGCACTATGACTTCCCAAGTCATCAATGATCATATTAAAATATGATTTTGATATGATTTTTAGAAAGACTTTTCAAGTATGAATTGAGTAAGAGTATAAGGGGACTATGTATGCCTAGAGGCATCAATATTTATATTGATAAAAGAGAAACTGAGATTTCTAAATGAGTTATGAGTTCAAAAGATATTTCAAGAGCAGTTACCTCTTTTAAGAGGATAGTTTGAGCAATTATCTCGAACCAGAGGAAGAGTTATGTTTTTAAACATATGAACATGAGTATATATTATTGGGAGTAGTATTTAACACTGATATGGGGACTAGTTCAGACAACTCAAAGTCCTCATAAACCATGCATGCCAACATGGGTAAAGGGTCATACTTTTTAGATGATTCCTTATTGGTTTTTAAGCATAACTTAGTGGATCCACTTAGTTGAGGTGTCCTATACCCCGACAAGGTATAGGACAGTTCTGGCAGCGTGGGTAAAATATTGTATCATCATGTAGCTCATAGTGATGGTTGTCGGTTAGAGAATCTCCCAATAGAGTGAAAGTGTATTTTTATATATCACTTACTATGTTGAGTTCAGAGATGAGAAACTATTTTGTAAAGCTTTAAATGATTTAACTTCTTTATTTCTTTACATTCAGCTTGAGTACATTATTATATATTCCAGACCTTTCTTTCAGTTATTTGTTATTCAGTTATATTACATACTCGTACATTCAATGTACTAATGTCATTCGACCTGCATCTTTTAATGATGCAGATACATGTTATTAGGATTCTCAACAAGAGTCTGTTGAGATCACTGTATCCGCTCGTCTGCTTATGATTGAGACCTCGTTGCTTTCAGAGTACTTCATTTTTATGAGTTGTTACTAGTAGTTCTCTTGAGGAGTCGTGGGTCTTGTTCCGACACTCATCCTCGTATACATTAGAGGCTTCATAGATAGACAGTTTTGGAGAGTCTTTCAGTTTCAAATATTTTATTTAAAACTTATGTTTCATACTCAGTATATTCAGCAAAGTTTTAAGATTCAGTAAACTGTTTTTAAACGTTTCTTTCAATTTGATGCTTAGTATGCTTGAGTTAGTCTTTCGTTTGTAGTCAGTCAGGATGAGGGTTCGCTTGGGGACCAGCAATGGTTCTCGAGTGCCGGCCACGTCCAGGGTGTAGGCTCAGATCGTGACAATTTAAACAACTAAACTCTCCTAAAACGACATGTATCACATAAATTGAGACAAATAGTATGACCCGAATTGAAAAGAAAGAAGCATCATTTACCAAGGACAAGGACAACATTAAACATGTACACCCACCAAGTTGTCTTTGCTTTCATGACTCCTCTCTCCTTCTCGGTACATCTCTAGCTACTCCTTCTCATTGTCTGCCCTAAACACGTGATTTGTGAGTAGAACAATATTATGGCAGCTTTATATAAATAAAAACATCATTTTGTTTTAAAACAAAGTAGAAAACAACAAAAAAAAATGTATACATCGAACCACCAAACTTCCTTGTAGATTCCCTCGCATCGAGACATAGGAAACTAAGCTTATTCCTAATACCTAAGTTCCTCCTTAAAAACACAAAAATAACATTATATTGTACTACCCAAAGGAAAATGAAATCTGGGCTCATAAAGTATTAAAAAGAATATTCATGATTTATTCACACACTGTATTATTATTATTTTAGCCCTAGAAGCTCCCACCCTTTTTACAATTCGAATTCACAATCTTTGAGTTCAACAAGTGAGAAGTGCTTAATATCCCAGCAACTCTCTATCATCAATAATACTATATTCATTTTTTAATTTTGTTTGAAATTAGTTCAGTTTGAAGAAGTCATGGACTTTTTGTGGTGATATAGTTGTGTAGTTTCAACTACTTTTCTTAAAAGTTTTGGACCTAAGAAGGAGAATTATTTTGACTAGAATTAAGTTGCCCAAACTGTAGGTTTGACAAGATTTAGAAAGTTTAAGATCTGTTTTTGAGCATGCATGATATAAACATAAAAATTGGCATTTACTTTTCTCATAAGAAATTAAAATAGCAAAAGAATACAATTCAATAAGCAGAGAGACATGTATTGAGTTTTGAATATTATTTGGTTGTATATAATTATAATAATGTCCTAAATGGAGACTCCTCTATTGAACATTTCCTTGTTATTTAAAACAGAATGAACTCTTTGCATCTTCAATTCTTCCCTAAACTTATTTATAAAATCATCTGCTTTTTTATCAACTGCATCTTCGTCCTCATTTTCAAACAACTTCCTCCCTCCACCACCACGACTACGATTCCCCTCCTCAGCGCACGTGACAGATTTGCTTCTTGTCATGTGACATTTCGAATCTTCCGCATCTTGTGGTTGTTCATCGAGAGATGGAAATGGGGTGGGTTTTTGGGAGGAGAAAGAGAAATTGATGGAACGGACACGCTGAAGCAAAGAGGGACTGTTTTGGGGGAAAGTAGTTAAAGGGGAATAATTAAATGGATCTGGAAATAAAGACAAGTTTACAGACCTCACACGCTGTAACAAAGATGGAGTTCTAGGGAGTTGATCTTCACCGGCCTCTTGTTTCTTGTCATTTCTCAAGGTGGAAGTAATGAAAAGAGTAGCAATCGTGACATTCAACACGCAGAAGATAACAGTAGGCGTCAACCAGCTCAACACAGATTCAATCATCACACCCATTTCTTAGGCAAAAGGGAGTTAGGGTTTCAAGTGGAGGACACTTTCTATTTATAGAGCGAAGTGAAGTGAACGAAGGAAGATGATTAATTTTACATACATATAAATAAAAAAATCTAATTTTGTGTATTTAAGAGTATGTTTGAATTGATTTTTAGGACTTATAAGCCAAAAATTATAAGGTGGAACTTTTAAGTTATTATTTTTATTATTTTAGCTTAATAATAAAAATTCTACTACTCCCTTTGTCTATTTTATGTGATACTTTTTGGATTTCGAGATTCAAACAAATTAACTTTGATAGTAAATTTTTCATAGATTTTTTAAACATTCTGATTTATCAATTGTTGTGACTTATAGTACTTTTTGCATAGTTTACGAATATATAAATTTCATTTCAAAAAAAATGAAGATTTCATGAACAAATTCTCGGTCAAACTTAAATTGGTTAACTCTCGAAAAATGAAAAGTGTCACATAAATTGGGACAGAGGGAGTATAATTTTTTATTTCACAATTGCCTTTTCCTATTTTAATTTGGGAAAAGGGTCTGAAAAATACTCCAATTTTGATCGAAATTGTTGTTACGATATCAAACTTTGGAAATGACCTTTTAACCCTCTGTACTATTTAATAGTGTATTTTGAAGGTATATATGCGTCTACGTGGACATCATAAATATTGCATCATTTTAAATAGTAATGTGTCCACATGGACACATATATACCTTTAAAATACATTATTAAATAGTGCAGAGGGTAAAAGGTCTTCTATAAAGTTTGGTATCGTAACAACAATTTCGACCAAAATTAGAGTATTTTTCAAACCCTTTCCCTTTTATTTTTAATCAGAGTACTGGAGTTTTGGGATTTTAATTAATTAGAAGGCATTTAGATATACACACAGCAAATTATCTTTTCCAATTCGGTTTTTCCTTCATTTTCGGGTGAAAATCATTCTCATCTTCTTTTTTAAAAAAAAATAATTCAAACTCCCTTCTCAATTTTGAACAACAATCAAACTTTTCATTTTATTTTATGCATTGTCTATGTTATTCTTATTATATCACATATATGTAATACCTCTTTATATTATATATAATTTATTGTTAACCTATGTATTTATAAGTTTTTCTTTAAGTTCATTAACATTATAATAAGAAGAGTAATATTTTTATAAATTTATAACAAAATTTAATATTATTTTTATGATAGTTATTTCAACACTATATGCATTAATTAGCGTGTGCATATGTATGTATGTATATATTTTTGTCCGTCTCCACTCTGTTACTTTATGTGTTTCATATTGCCTATCCCTTCTTGATATGACACCACATAAAAAAATTAATTAGTAATATATTTTACTGAATTAACACTATTAATGCTTCAAAACATAAATTTGACTACTACTATTTTACGTAGATATTTAATACTAAGGGTAATGGTAGACATAAAAAAAAGTATAATTTTTTTTGTTTTTATAAATTGGACAAATATATTAAAACAACTATTTTTAGAATAAGGGTCAAGTAATATAAACAGTAAAAATATGCTTTATTATCTATACAAATAAAACAGAAATTGATTGGCGTTGATGGAGTATTACATAAATTATAGATTAAATAATTTACAATCTAAATAAATATATTTAAGAACTTGACCTTAATTAAATTAATTACTTTGTATTCTCTACATCAAAATATATATGTATAGTGTAACGACTTGTTCGCGTCGTCATAGAAATGCCAACGGGGAAAATATGTGACCGAAAAACTTTTTCGTACTATTTGGATTTTCCCAACCTAGTCCAGATTTGGATGAAATCGGAGTCGTTGAGGTGTAGGGAAATATGGTAACAATCGGGTGAATCATTTATGATTTTGATTACATGAGTAGTTAGATAACTCGTTAAAGAATCTGTACGACTTTACAGAATTGAATTCGGGCGAGCAGAACTCCCGAAATCGATCTTAGCGTAAATGGTATTTACTGAGCATCGTGGGTTAGAGGTGTGTTGTGAAATAGGAATTTTGAAATTCTTGAAATAGCTCTCTATTTCGTTTGGGCCACTTTGGAGGGGATTTATGTCGCCCTGGCGAGGTGGTGGCCGTTGTGGCGGGCCCGACGCGAATTAAAGTCATAAATAAACCCTTAAACGACCTCATTATGCACTTTTCGACTTTTTGAGCTAAGGAACGACTCCCAGGCAACTCATACTCGTTTTTCACCATTCTTGAGGCTAAAGGTAAGCTTTTCACTCCCCAAATCCGTTCTTCAATCCATAGAACGTAATAGAGTGGGTGAATGTTGATGGGGGAGGGTTTGGTTATGGATTCTATGGTGGAAACAACCCTAATTTGGATAATTGTGATCATGGGTTTGATCTAGGGTTCATAGAATTGTTACTAATCCGGGTAATTAATGATTGTTTATTGATTCTCGTATTATATTGATTGTTTGTAGACCAAGAACAAGCGGAACGAATCTGGAAAGGGAAGGATCAAGTTTCTTAGGGTTTCAAGCTTGTTTCGAGGTAGGTGGTGGTTGTGATTCTATGGTTGTCTAATGTATGCTTGTTATTGCTTCATTATGATTTTTGTATATGTAAGAATGTTGCAATGTTGATCACACTTGTTGTAAATGAGATAGAGAATTGATGAATGCCATGAAATCATGACTTAAATGTATGATCTTAATGATATACTTATGATTTGTGATTGTGGTGTGTGAATGGGATCGGTTGTCACGTTTCGGCATAACTAACTTGGATCAGTTGCCACGTTCTGGCATAAAAATGGGATCGGTTTCCACGTTCTGGCATAAATATGGAATCGGTTGCCACGTTCCTGCATGCTAACTGTTTGGATTTGGGTTCCATGAGAGGATCAGTGATTTGATATAAAATGTGAAGTTGTTCGTTGTTTGTAAATATTGATAATGTTGTATATGTTGATATGTATGCATGTGATTATAATGTTGTTTGACTTGTTTATGTTGCACTAGTGGAAGGCCGTGTGATCCTACCAGTACACTGTGGTTGTGTACTGATTCTGCACTTACTCTTATTTTTGTTGAGTACAGGGCATCTTCAAGCGGCTATTGACAGACCTCGCTTAGAAGAGCAGTGATCGTCGCTCCGAATTCAAGGATGAGCCAATTCTTCCGGGCTACCATGGAATTCTCCTTCGTCTATGTCCACCATTTCTGGACTTAGACATTTGTTTTAGTTAGTTCATTAGTATGGGGTTGTACCCCTTCTTGTTTAGGCTTGGTTCATTGTTAGAATGTTTTGGTACATTGACTTTCAGGTTCTAGGTTATTCTTCTGCATTATTAGTTATTATTGTTAGACTTTTATTAGAGTTTATGGGAACTCTAATTTTATTGCCTTAGTTTTTAGATTATTTGCTTGGTCTGGGTTGTAGTAGTGGTTCTCGCACCGGAGTGTTAGTGTGAGTGTCAATCACGACGGTCTGGGTCGTGACAAAGTTGGTTTCAGAGCCTAGGTTCATTGATCTCGATATACCAAAATGAGTCTAATAGAGTTTCGCAGAACGGTACGGGGACGCCTTTACTTTTCTTCAAGAGGCTATAGGACTTTAGAAAATCTCTTTGTTTTCTCTTGTCTTCTTTCGTGCTATGACTTGATTCCAACTGGTATCTGGCGATTCAAATTGGTATCTAACCTCCTTCACTTTTTTGTCCGCGGATGGTTAATACTAGGTATAACAGCGTCAGGCTTGTAGCCCCGTCAATGCTCTGATTGAGGAATCTACAGCGAGAGGTCGCGATCGAGGCAGGGTTAGAGGAAGTGCTAGGGGTAGAGGCCGTGGAAGAGTAGCACATGCTGAAAATGGAGCTCCGGTTGCGAATGCTCCTGTGAATGAGAATCCCCCTATGCATCATGAGTAAATGGAAGAAGAGGTTGAGGTTGAGAATGTTGAGGAAGTTGGACAAGAGAAAGAGGTGCAGGCTAAGGCTACATGTATTCCTCCCATCGATCCGGTGTTAGCTCAACAAATCATGTCGTTCTTAAAAAGGTTGGCTGGTCCTAAAGTACTTCCATCTGTTCAAGCAACTCAAGCTCCTACTAATTGTCCTGTTGTTAGCACTGCGCCTAAGACGGGTGGAACGAAAGGTAATGATTATTTCTTCCGTCTTTTGTTAGGTTCTGTCATGACTGGTAATGAGCATGAAATGTTGACTAAGTTTTTGAAGCTAAAGTCTCATGTGTTCCTTGGTTCTGAGAGTGAGGATGCTTATGAGTTTATCTTAGATTGCTATGAGATGATGCATAAATTGGGTATTGTTCATCAACATGGGGTTGAGTTTGTGTCCTTTCAACTTCAAGGTGAGGCCAAGTAGTGGTGGAGAACTTATATGGAGTGCAGATCTTCTACTTTACCTCCACTTACTTGGACCCAATTTCATGCTTTGTTTCTAGATAAGTATGTGCCTAGGACCTTGAGGGATAGCAGGAAAGATGAGTTTATGGCTTTGGAGCAAGGTGGTGTATGTAGATTCTTATGAGGCCAAGTTTCATGCTTTATCTAGATATGCTACACAGTTAGTGACTACAGAGGAGGAGAGGATCCGGTTATTTATTAAAGGATTGAATTCTGAGTTGTAAGTATTATCTGTTCATATGACTTCTACAGGGAGGAGCTTTAATGAGGTAACAGACTATGTTAAGAATGTAGAAGGGGTGAGGCGAGACGGTCAAGCTAAGGCATGGCAAAAAAGGCAAAGAACTCGGGTAACTTTCAAGGTTCTTATTTCAAGGGGTCCGGAAGGCCAATGCTTGCAGCTAAGCCAATTCAGTCCATTATGCCCGTCTTTACAGGTAGTTACTCGAAAACTCCATCTCATAATTTTCAGGATAGCCAGGGAGTCGTACCTTTGACGGGCGGCAGACCATTTTTTGATCGTACTTGTTACAATTATGGAGAACCTGTGCATATGAGGAGAGATTGTCCATACCCACGTGTGTTACATTCTACGTAATAACAGTCTAGAGCAGTGGTACCCGTAGGAAATGGTAATAATGGTCGAGGGCGTCCACAAGGTGGGCGATGAGGTAATCAGTGAGGTCGTGGAGGTAGAGGAAATGGTAATGGTAACGGAGGTAGGGGTAACGCGCAACCAGGCAAGAAAGTGGCTCGTCATGATGATAGGGTTTAGTGTTATGCTTTTCCGGGCAAGAATGAGGCAGAGGCGTCTGATGTGGTGATCACATGTACTATTCTTGTCTGTGACCGGATGGCTAATATGTTATTTGATTCGGGTTCTACTTATTCTTATGTATCTATGCGATTTGCCTCAGAGTTTGATATGATTTGTGAAGTACTTGATGCCCCTATCCATGTTTATACCCCAGTTGTAGAGTCAGTCATAGTTACCCATGTTTATCGTGCTTATCCTATTTTGTTTATAGGATTTCAGACTTGGGTTGATTTAGTGGTTTTGGATATGATTGACTTTGATACAATCTTAGGCATGACTTAGTTGTCCCTCTGTTATGTTGTGCTTAATTGTATACTAAGTTTGTAACTCTAGAAACTCCAGGAAGGGAAAAATTAGAGTGGGAAGGGGTGTACAAGCCTAAGCAAGCTAAGATTATATCCTTCATTCGGGCTAGTAAACTGGTAGAACAAGGTTGTTTGGCTTATTTGGTTCATATTAGGGATGTTGAGATTGAGGCTCCATCCATTGAGTTTTTTTATGTGGTGTCAGAAGTTATAGAAGTGTTTCCTAATGATGTGTCTGGTATGCCTCCGGATAGAGATATAGATTTTTGCATTGATTTAGAGACTGGTACGCGTCCCATTTCTATCCCTCCATACCGCATGGCTCCGACAGAATTAAGAGAGCTTAAGGCTCAAATCCAAGAACTCCTTGATAAGGGATTTATTCTCCCTAGTGCTTCTCCATAGGGTGCTCTAGTTTGTTTATTAAGAAGAAGGATGGTAGTATGAGAATATGTATAGATTACCGGCAATTGAATAGGTTCACTATTAGAAACAAGTACCCTTTGCTTCGAATAGATGATATTTTTGACCAATTGCAAGGTGCGTCAGTTTTCTCTAAGATTAATCTAAGGTCCGGTTACCATCAATTTAAAATTAGGCCTGAGGATGTGCCCATGACGGCGTTTAGAACTCGTTATGGGCACTATAAGTTTTTGATTATGTCTTTTCGTTTGATCAATGCGCCTGCAGCTTTCATGAGTTTGATGAATGGGGTGTTCAAACCATTTCTTGATTCGTTCGTGATAGTTTTTATTGATGATATTTTGGTTTATTCAAAAAGTGAGGAAGAGCATGCCAACCGTTACGTAGTGTTTTGGGTGTTCTTAGGAAGCAAAAGTTTTATGCTAAATTTTCTAAGTGTGAATTTTGGTTGAAATAAGTTGTATTTATGGGGCATGTAGTTTCAAAAGAAGGATTAATGGTAGATCCCCAAAATATTGAGGCGGTTAAGAATTGGTTTAGGCCTAGCTCTGTGACGGAAATTAGGAGTTTTGTTGGGCTCGCTAGCTATTATCGTCGATTTGTGAAGAACTTTGCTTCTATTGCCACTCACTTGACTTATTTGACCAAAAAGGAGATGTCATTTGAATGGACTGAAAAATGTGAGGAGAGCTTTCAAAAGCTCAAAACTCTCTTGATCACCGCGCTTATTCTAGCATTACCGGTTGAAGGTAAAGATTTTGTTGTTTATTGTGATGCTTCACATTCTGGTATGGGTGTTCTGTTGATGCAGGATAAGAATGTTATAGCTTATGCCTCGCGTCAATTGAAGGTGCATGAGAGGAATTATCCAACGCATGATTTAGAGTTGCCAGCGATAGTGTTTGCTCTTAAGATATGGCGGCATGACCTCTATGGTGTCAAGTGTGAGGTGTTTACTGATCATCGTAGTTTGCAGCATATGTTCACTCAAAATGATTTGAATTTGAGGCAGCGAAGGTGGATGGAGTTACTTAAAGATTATGATGTGACCATTCAATACCATCCGGGCAAGGCTAATGTGGTGGTAGATGCTTTGAGTCGAAAAGCGGTGAGTATTGGTAGTTTAACTTGCTTGAGTGTAGCCAAGCGACCTTTGGCTAAAGAAATTTAGACCTTAGAGTCTAAGTTCATGAAGTTGGGCATCTCAGAAAGAGGTGGGGTGCTAACTAGTATTGAGGTAAGGGCCACTTTCATTGAAGAGATCAAGGCCAAACAATTTGAAGATGAGAATTTGGAAGAACTTAGAAAGAAGACTGTGATTGGTAAGGCACAAGAGACCACTCTTGATGAGGATGGTGTGCTCAATCTTAAAGAGATAATTTGTGTTCCTAGAGTAGATGACTTGATTGAGAACTGTTTGGGTTTGGGTTCCATGAGAAGACCAGTGATTTGATATAAAATTTGAAGTTGTTCGTTGTTTGTAAATATTGATAATGTTGTATATGTTGATATGTATGCATGTGATTATAATGTTGTTTGACTTGTTATGTTGCACTAGTGGATAACCGCGTGATCCTACCAGTACACTGTGATTGTGTACTGATTCTGCACTTGCTCTTATTTTTGTTGAGTACAGGGCATCTTCAAGCGGCTATTGACAGACCTCGCTTAGAAGATCAGTGATCGTCGCTTTGAATTCAAGGGTGAGTCAATTCTTCTGGGCTGCCATGGAATTCTCCTTCGTCTATGTCCACCATTTCCGGACTTAGACATTTGTTTTAGTTAGTTCATTAGTATGGGGTTGTATCCCTTCTTGTTTAGACTTGGTTCATTGTTAGAATGTTTTGGTACATTGACTTTCAAGTTCTAAGTTATTCTTCCGCATTGTTAGTTATTATTGTTAGACTTTTATTAGAGTTTATGGAAACTCTATTTTTATTGCCTTAGTTTTAGATTATTTGCTTGGTCTGGGTTGTAGTAGTGGTTCTCCCACCGGAGTGTTAGTGTGGGTGTCAATCACGACGGTCTGGGTCGTGACATATAGTTATTATACTCTGTTGTTTTTACTTGTATAAATAAATATTAGAGTTTTTATTATTATTAAATAAAATTAATTTTGTCATTATGCTTAATTACTTCATTATAGAACATAGTTAGCCTGTATACTTAATTAGTATTTTTCACTTTTTTCGATCCAAAAAATAATGTTTATGTTTTCATGAAAATTTAGTTACATGAATCCAAATATATATATATATATATATATATATATATATATATATATATATATATATACTAGATATAATATGCCCGTACTAAGCACGGGCCAAACGAATTTAGCTTCCTTGTATTAGCCTAGCATTTATTCTTACACTAGGTAAATAGAGAGTAAATGACATTTTATAAATTTAAACTGGCAAAATGATAGAATTATTGAGACAATACATAACAAACATTACTTAATAAGAAAAATAAACTTTTAACTTAACTCAATTTCAAAAAATAGCTCATAAGGAGAGAATTATTCATGATCATAACAAAATCAAGTCCCTCATCCACAACCAACCGGGAAAATGTCATATGACACGCTTTGTTATACTATAAAATAAGATTACAATACTAAATCTGATACTTCCCATTCAAATTGAATAATCTACAAATTTACAAGTGTTAACCATATTAGCAAAGTGTAATATGAGGCTCGTAGGGAAAAGGAAGCTGGTTATGGTTAGTTTGAAAAGGGAAAAATATGTCAAACCGCAAGGCACTTCAGTTTGAATGAGAGGTAGGGCAAAACATTAGGGGCCGTTTGGTAGAGTGTATAAAAATAATGCTAAATAGAATGTATTAACAATACTTGCATTAGTAATGCTTGTATTAGTTATGCTTGCATTAGTTGTACATAGATTATTTCTTATGCATTGTTTGGTTTGGTGCATTACAAATAGCATGTATTGTACAGAAATAATTATTTACAAAAATATCCTCCACACATATGGTGAAAAAGATGTAAAACTGCTTTTGAGAGGTATTTGTGTCTTTAAAATGCTAATGCATGCATCAAATCCCTTTACATTACTAATACCTAGAAATCCATGATATTAGTAATACACTCCCCAATACACAATAGAGTGTATAACTAATGCTTGCATTAGTTATACATAGCATGAAAACAAGTACCAAACAAGGTACTACTAATACACCAAACTAATGCAAGTATTATTTTTGTTAATACACTCTACCAAACGACCCCTAAGGTTATATCAAGCATTGAGGTTTCATAAACTGTGATCATCCATATAGCCCAACTGTTTTCTAAAAAAACTTGAAATTTGACATCTCCAGTAGTTAATCAAACCTAATTAACTATGCACTGCTCTGTCACCAAATACTCATTGAGCACATGTTCCATGACTTCTAATAGAACAAGAAGTGTAAAGTTCGTAGGTTGTTGTTCTCGTGCAATTCCAATCGCATGAGAAGTAGAAATCCATTCATTACGTTTAGTCATATATGTCTTATGTTCAATGTATAGAAATGTATAGAGGGTTCATATATTGTTCTCTTTCTTCTTCTTTGGGTCCTTGTGATGTCATGGCGTTATATATATTTGCAAAATTAAATACAATGCATTATCTGGGTGATAAAAAAGCGTGAGAAGGATAGAATTGTATCTTACAGTAGTTTGTAATATCATTTAGATGTGAGAAACTATAAAACATCATTTAGTACTTAAACTACTTACATATCAAAATTCAAATGTATCAGAAAAAAATTTAACCAGCAAGTTCACAATTCATGCCAAACTGCAAAAAAATCTCTCCATTCAAGAACTTAAAAGTTCAGATTTCACCATGTTTTACAAATAGATTAAAAGCACTTGTTTTCAATTCTAAGACTTTATTCAGTAAATAAATTCAAACAGGAATAATGACTATGCATTCTCTCAATTCTAAGTTGCAATACTACTTCAAATTAGAAAGCAGATGCAGCTAAATTTCTAAACAAAAATTTTAAAGTGGATTAGGAAGATTGGGAGTATCTATATCCATAGACAATCTGCATCGACACAACAAAATTCGGGATAAATAAATAACACCAATGAAAAGCCAAAGGATAACAAAATAGAAAATGAGCGAAGCATAAACATAAAATAAAGTACTCAGTATGAAATTTGAATACTTAGGACCCCACTTACTCCAAATCGTGTTTGTACATATCCCATCTCATAGTTGAATCTTCAAAGAAAGCATTCATCATTTACTATCCTAATTCCTAAGACACTACATATATAATCTTACGAACATAAGGGTCAAGCTTGTAAGAGAATTTCCATCTCAAAAACAAGTACACAAGAAACAGAGAACATAGTATAAATATCACTTAGATGACACGTTTTTTTCATTCTCACACTCACAGTTCTTATAAAAGTAACACAATATCAGGCATACCACGATTGAAGTAAGGAATAAATGTGAGTCTCTATTTCACATTAAATTCTTATAAATATTATTCCTCAATTACTCCAAAGTTATTTTCAGGAGAGATTATGTAAGCATAGATATCAATTTCTCAAATATTGAAAAGAAGATGATATTCATTGTTAGTGATAATCATGGATTAGCTATTTACACCCCTCCTATTCAGTGATAATTAACACCTCAAACTCCTCTTTCTAGTAAATAGCAGAACAATTCAAAGGATGCTACTCATTATCTAAAATAGGAAATGTGCATTTCTAGAAGGACAAAAGAAAAACTTTGGATAAGAGAAATCATGGATTAATACAATCACAAACACTGTAAAATTCTTCTCAGTACACAAGTCAAGATATTTCTCCACTCAACTTGTTTGTGTCTCACTGGATCAATTTTCTTTAAACATATCAAGGACACGAGTAAGTAAAATTTTCCCTAAAATAAGTTGTGATTGTTTGAGTATTTTATTATCTTAGAAGGGGAAACAAGAAGATTCATAAGCGAAGATATGATAGTATTTTCTACTTCGAAGGTCATATTATCCCTCAAGAATCTATTTTCTTATCAAATTCTATCTTAATTAGTCCAAGACTTTCAAGATTGCTCATAACATAAGGAAAATCACGATCCACACAGTAGCAGACTTCATTCCCTGATAAATAACATGAGCCAAGATTTTAAGATATATCAAAATTAAGAAACAGATAACCAAAAAAAAATTGAAGAAAAAAGCAAATAAAAACATTAAGAATAATAAGAATTGACCTCCGAAAAAACATACAATGATCAATATGCAGTAAGGACATTCAAATAGTTACTCCTATATCTCCTTTATAGTTAAATGACCAAATTTTAACAGTGATATAAAACAATGATTACCATAATCTCCCCATAACGATTACGTTCACAATATCAATTGCTTCAACGAATGTGCCTCAAACATATAGTTTAATGTCATCCTCTACGTGAATACCTAAATATGACAAATATAATGAACCCCTAAACAAGGACAATGAGATAAAAGTATAATAAAAAGAAGGAACCAGGAATAGAAGTACATTATTACTGCTTTTAGACTAAAGAGTTGTTAGATAATAAGCAGCAAAAAAGCTATGGTGACACCAAAACTTCCAAAAAATTATAGGAGAATATTGGGATATCTTAGGTATAACATGCCTAAAGCATGTGATGAATCATTTGAATACCAGATAAGTTATAGAATGAAGACATTGATTCTTGCTTCAGATGCTTTCAAAGGGATGAGTGAGTTGATGTTCATTCCGAAGTTGTTTATATACAACAAGAAGATAAGGTAATTACAAGGTTGTCAAAGTTATTATGCCTAATTTAGTGTATGAGCATAAAAAAGTATCAAAAACTTCACAACTATTTACGATATATTCAAAATTCTTCTTAACATTCTTTTATTGTGCAATTAATAGCGAAAGGTAATGGAGAGAACTAACCATATAAACTTTCTTACTATAAAGGAGAATATCAAAAAATAAATTTGTGAGATCACATAATTTTTTGAGTTATGTTTTAGTGTGTGAGATTAATGTTGTAATTTTTCTTTCTTTAAGTCGAAGGCCTATCAGAAACAAACTCACTATCTAACAATTTAGAGGTATTGTCTACGTTGATTAAACATGTGCAAGGTTTAAATCAGTAGATTTAGCTTGCTAAATGTACATTTAAGCTCTATTGATCACGTTCAAGATCGCGATAAGCTAAAAGAATAGCTCTTTCTTTACCTGCACATTGGCGTATAACTTGTGTACAATTTTGATTGCAGGTGACTGAAAAGAATTAAAACTTACATTTTGAACCTTTGAAGATACCAATATGAGTGATGTACTCAACTTGAACCAGTAGCCTGCATAGGGTATTTTCCCACCACTTTATTTGAGCTTTCAATGTAATTTTGTCCTCAATATACTAATGTTGTTGGGATTTTTTCAATTTTAATGTTTGTGAAGTTGATTCATTTAACAAGAAACATGTATTTTCTACCGTTAGATAGCTCCTACTACATTTAAATGGTATCAGTTCATACAAGAGGAGTTGTATAGTATCTTGTCACTCCATTTTCGTGTACATATATAATATAAATGTAAATATTGCATGAAATTGTTCTTTTTTTCTTTGTGGATCATCAAAAGTCATTGTCAACTGTTTACTTATTCCACATATATGCAAATTTATGCATTCGGCTTATCATAACAGAGTTCTGATAAGTGATTGTGGCCCAAACTTAAATGACAATAGGTCATCAACCAAGTCAATCACATTTGAGGGTAGGGACAGAGCCAGGGTACCGATGGGGTTTCATAGTCAAAAACTTACCCTATATATAAGGCCAAAATTATTTCGTATGTATATATAGTAGAGTTGAAACTCCTTATTTTTGTTATGTGTGTTTAGCTCTTTATATTCTGAATTCCCTTAATAAAAATCTTAGCTCCGTTTGAGGGATGAAGGAAATTGGAGTAAAACAAACAAACTCAATTCTAGATTGAAAGGGCTTTAATCACTATAGACCTAACAATTGTCTATTTCTTCCTAAAAGAGTCTCAATGTCATAGACATTAATACAGATAAGGAGTGACACAGAGAGAATGGAGAGCTAGAGTAAAGAGTAACTGGATCCAAACAACAATGTTAAATAACCTTTAACAAATCGGTACATGCATACCTATTGATAAAAAATCAGCTCAATTCCAGAAAGTGTGAACTCGAACCCGTTAGTAATTTGTTATTTTCTTATATAAACCTTCACATCACCCATGAATTTCAGCCATAAAATTGGGAAAGAGAATGAGATAGAATAGAATAATAAAGACATCAGCACAAAATTGAGTTGTAAAATTCAAGTCTATAAAAAAAAAATTGAAAGAATTTTGTAGCAAAAATTTGAAGAAAATATACCTGGAATTATGAAGAATCCATATGTTTCATTGTTATTGTTTTGTAGCAAAATTTGGAAGATAATATACCAGGAATTTTGAAGAATCCATATGCTTCACTTTTGTGGAGATGGAAGAATCGACGAATGAAGATTTATGGTTTATAGTGGGTTAAATACCTTGCATTGGATGATTCTAGATTTGTGGAGAGAGATCAGTTGTTTGCGAAAATTACTATTTTAGCCTTGGTCGTCCCACCTTTCACGTTTCTATATAGTAGATATATATATATATATATATATATATATATATATATATATATATATATATATATATATATATCATGATTTTTGAAGAAGTAAAAGAAAAATTGATAAATGAAAGGACATAATAGACATTTTAAAAATTTAATCAAGATAAAAAGCAAAGTATGATAATTATTCAAAGTTGAGGGGGAATTTAATTTTAAAAGCAAAATTAGGGAGTGAAAATGATTTTCACCCTTCATTTTTTTAATGGATGTTACTTTAGCTTACAACCCTTGTGACGCTCACCAAAAAATGAGATGTATCATAACAGCCCTTGTGACGCTCACTAAAAAATGAGATGTGTCATAACGTTTTAAAACACATATAATTTTTCGAAACTTCTACTCATATCGACTATACTGTAGAACCTCATAACCTTCTAAAATAACATGTGTAAAATATTTATCAATATTATTATTTTAATTAATCAATGACTTGGACGGCTAAGCACAAATGATAATATAAGGTAGGGGCGGCCTCAGATTCTGTTAATTATGTTATTAAAAAAAGACTTACAATAATCAGATAAGAAATGTGTGACTTGGGAAGTATACCAAACCAACATATAACTATTAGCATGCTTTTCAATCTCCAAATGGTATGAAATAGCAAATTATTAATTCAAGTTAAATGTTATAGCCATAGTTTATTTTAATTGTAATTCGCAGCAAACATCCCATTTTATTGCCATCTGATTCGGTATACAATTAGCCATTTTCGGTATACAACTAGTCATTTTATACATTTCGATATAAAATGTATAAAATGTGTTTGTGTTTGTATAAAGCGAGAGAAAAGTGTATATACAAATACAAATACATATATTTTCATCCTATACACTTATAATTATACAAATACAGATCTTATTATACAAATTACAATGTATGAATGAATTTATACAAAACTGAACAATTTGTATAAAATTGAATGTTTGTAGCGAATTATACAAATCAAAAGCTCCATAGCAAACATAAAATTTGTTATGGAGCGCAATTATGCAAACTATAGTTATAACATACAATTATGATTTTTATGTTTGCTATATGTGAAAGTTGCTCTTTTATATATACTCAAATGGGATTAGTATAGACTTTGTAAGACAGATCGTTTTCATTATACTACTAAAAAAACTGAATTTAGCGATCGACAAATTTTATAGCTAAACAGTAAAATCAATTGATAATACTATTTAGTGATGAATTAAAGAGAAAATTTCATTAGTTAGGAGCAAAATAATGACAACTAATTCCAATAATTTTTAGTTGTGATGTATATTAAATGTTAGCTGATGATATATATCAATAATTTGCATAGTGAATAAAGCTTAAATTTTTTAGTAAGGTATTCTCTTATTTATATTTATATTTTATTATATAAGAGTGACTTTATGCTGAAGCATGCACGTCTTCGTAGATGTGCCTATTTCAGCGTGTTTCGAAAAAAATTAAATGTTATTTGTTCTACTTTAATTTAATTAGTGTATAAATTTTTTGAAATTATGAGATCCGTTTTAGCTATGACATTTAGTTTTAAGTTCATATTCTTTACTTATAGCTTTATTATTTTGAATGTCGGTAATATTTATTTATATCTTGTAATTACTTTGAGTAAAAAATCAACGATCGATGACAAAAAATACTTTAATTATGAACATCTTAATGTACCTCTTCGCATTATATTTGAGCAATCAAAAAGTAATTAACAACTTAAAATAGTTAAAAATCATATTAAAATTTAATTAACCTTCTAAATTCTATCTATATCACATAAATTTAAAAAAAAAAAAAATTGAGCCCGTACTAGCACGGGCACTGTGTCTAGTATAGCAAATATGCAACACAAGAGTACTAAAAATATCTCTATGACTCATGTATACACCATTCACAATCATTTTCTTCATTACTGTAGCAAAATAATAATAATAATAATTAAAAAAATTTACATTTCAATTTTGTTTGTCTTTTCCCGCCGCCTATAGAGATATTAGAAGGCAATGGCACGTGCTGAGCATGGACCCAATAATAAACATCAACAGTGATATAGATGTAATCATGAAGAATTAACATACAATCTGTTAATCTTTTCGTAGTGCGAAATCTGTTTTTCCAACAAAATAATTTCAAAAAAATATCATACAAATAATGAAATATACAATATGAAGTTAAATAAATTTTGAAAACAACAAAAAATCATATAATCAACAAGATGAAAGGAAGAAGAGTCAAGTCCTCTGAATTCACAAAGTTTCCTTAGAGAAATTATTCTCCACAAGTATCCGAGGTTATGGAATATATCCTCCCAGAATAAAATGACTCACGACAAATAAATAGCGGTACCTCAAATTTGTTGTCCAGTGAACCACTCAATGGCTTGTAATTACACTTGAAGTTTTTGAAAAAGCAGAAACTTTTTTCTTACTATGTAGTGCTTTTCTTCTTGTAAACTTATTTCAAAAACTTGTATCTATATGTGAGAAAGATTCAGATATTTATAGCCTATAGGTGAGCACAATGATTCATTCATGATATGTGAAAAGGTAGCCTAGAAATACGAAAGGTTGCATGAAAATACGAAAGGTTGCATTCATCTTTCATAAGTATTCATGAATGGAATAAGTTCATTCATACTTGCAGCACTTTCACATTTTTAATTCACCGATCTTTATTTTATGTACCATTATCCATTCACACATTATACAATGAACCCAACAATCCCCCACATGAATGGAAATGACTATAACGCGAAAGATAGATATATACAAACTAGTGTGTGATTACAAACAAAGACCAGTTGCATAGGGATAAGTGGGTTTCGCTTTGAACTTTCCGAAGTGAACTTATATCGGATGCACTCGATCAATCGGTAAATGCGATATCTTTGAACCGTTGAACTTGAATGTACACCTAGACAATATAAGTCACACAACCAATTTTTTACCATCTATGGTTCTCACAGTTTTGTTCGTTTCAGCCATGAACACTTCCTGGTTTCATGAGAGCTTAGAGAATTGGCCTTTACTAACATTCTCCTTAAAGCAGCTTCCGCTTCACTCCCACATAGGTGATTTGTAAATGCTTACTCCCGTAGAGAAACTATTTGGTCATGCCTTGCCAAACTTAGAAACCATTAATAAAAACTTCAATATGAGCTTTATCGCTGGTTACTAAACATTGTCTTCATCATGAGAATGGGTTAGATTATTTGACAGTGTTGGACCGTCAAACACAACTTTGTTTGATCTCTTTGAACCTAGCTCTTGGGATCTCCAGTCTGCTAGGTAGAGTTACCATCATGCTTGACCTGTCCTAGGCCTTAAACTCATCTTCTTAGATGACCTTTCAACTCCCTCTCTATTTAGGTCTTTTGTAAGTGGATTCGATACATTATGTTTTGACCTTACATAGTCAATTGTGATAATTTCACTAGAGAGTAGTTCTTTAACAGTATTATGTCTCCGTCTTATGTGACGAGATTTACCGTTATACATCATGCTCCCTACCCTACCTATTGCAGCCCGACTATCACAATGTATGCATACAGGTGCCAATGGTTTAGGCCAATACGGAATATCTTCCAAGAAATTCCGGAGCCATTCAAATTCTTCATCGGCTTTATCTAAAGCGATAAATTCAGATTTCATAGTGGAACGAGCAATACATATATGTTTGGATGATTTCCAAGAGGCTGCTCTACCACCAAAAGTAAATACATATCCACACTTCATTTGATCCGGTGATCCAATTTGCATCACTATATCCTTTAATTACTGCTGGATATTTTTCATAATGCAAAGCATAGTTTTGAGTATGTTTTAAATACCCTAAAACTCTCTTCATTGACAGTTTGATTGGGATGGCTCATGTACCGACTCAACTTACTAATAGCACATGTTATATCTAGTCATGTACCATTAATGATATACGTCAAACTTCCCAACACTCTCGCATAGTCCAATTGTGAGTCACTTTCACATTTCTTTCGAAGTGCAAAGCTCACGTCTATTGGAATTTTGACAATATTGAAATCCAAATACTTGAGCTTGTCAGGTACCTTTTCAATATAATGAGACTGTGACAAAGCCAAACCTTATGGTGTTCAAAGAATTTTTATTCCCAATACAACATCTGCCACTCCAAGGTCTTTCATTTCAAATCTACTAGTAAGCATTTTCTTAGTAGTATTTATGTCAGCTAAACCTCTACTGATGATTAACATATCATCCACATACAAAAAAACAATGACCTTATGATTGGTGTCCTTAATGTAAACACATTTGTCACACTCGTTAATCTTAAATCTGTTTGCCAACATTGTTTGGTCAAACTTTGCATGCCACTATTTGGGTGCTTGTTTCAGTCCATAAAGTGACTTCACAAGTTTACACACTTTTCTTTCTTTACTAGGAACCACAAACCCCTCGAGTTGTTCCATGTAAATTTGTTCCTCTAACTCTCCATTTAAAAAAGTTATTTTTACATCTATTTGATGGATTTCAAGATTATATACTGCTGCTAGTCAAACCAACATCCGAATAGATAATCGTTGTCACTAACGAGTATGTATCAAAGTAATCAAGGTCTTCCTTTTGTTTGAAGCCTTTGACTACGAGTCTTGCCTTGTACTTGTCAATAGTAACATCAACCTTCATTTTCCTTTAAAAGATTCATTTTGATCCTAAAGGCTTATTTCCCGGAGGAAGATCAACCAACTCCCAAGTATGGTTATTCAAGATTGATTCAATCTCACTATTGACAGCTTCTTTCCAAAAAGATGAATCCGCAGAAGACATTGCTTCTTGGAAGGTTTGAGGCTCATTATCAATGAGAAATGTTACTAAATCTGATCTGAAGGAAGTAGCAATCCTTTGACACTTACTACTCCTTGGATTTTCTTCATTTTATATATTTTCCTCTGGTTCATCTTGAGGTCGTTTAGACCCCCACTAGACTCTTCATATCTAGCTTTATACGAGTAAATATGTTCAATAATTCAGCATAATTCAGCATTATCTGATACAACTACCGTATTGTCAAGAATATCTAGATGTTCAGATTTATGAACCAAAAATTAACATGCCTTACTATTTATAGCATATCCAATAAACACACAATCCACAGTCTTTGGTCTCATTTTCAATCTTTTGGGTATAGGAACTTGGACTTTTGCTAGACACCCCACACTTTAAAATATTTCAAGTTGGATTTCTTTCCTTTCCATTTTTCATACGGAATAGATTGTGTCTTGCTATGGGCACTCTATTGAGTATTCGATTTGTTGTAAGGATAGCTTTCCCCCACAAGTTTTGTGGTAAACTTGAACTTATAAGTAAGGCATTCATCATTTCCTTCAAAGTTCAGTTTTTCTTTCTACAATCCCATTAGATTGTGGTGAATAAGGGACAGTCGTTTGAGGGATAATTTCATTTTCCAAACATATTTCTACAAATGGAGATTCATATTCTCCACCCCTATCACTTCTTATCATTTTTATATTTTTATCCAACTGATTTTCAACTTTAGTTTTGTATTACGTAAATGCTTCAACTACTTCATGCTTACTTGATAGCAAAAAACATAACAATGTCTAGTGCAATCATCAATAAAAGTAAAGAAATACTTTTTCCCACCACGCGTTGGTGTTGATTTCATATCCCAAATGTCCGTTTGAATCAAGTTTAAAGGATTGGAATTCCTTTCAATAGATTTATAAGGATGCTTAGCAACTTAGCTTCCCCACATATTTGACATTGTGTTTTATTGCACTTGAAATTAGGCAATACTTTCAAACTAATCAGTTTTCGCAAGGTCTTATAATTGACATGTCCTAAACGTTCATGCCATAATCCACTCGACTCAAGAAAGTAAGTAGAATAGACCTTTTATTGTTAGCAATTGTCATTACATTGAGCTTAACAAGCCCTCGCAAAGGTGGCCCTTTCCAACATACACTTCATTTTTAGTAATTACAACTTTGTCAGAAACAAATACACATTTGAATCCATTTTTAGTAAGAAGTGGAGTAGAAACCGAGTTCTTTCTTAATTCTGGAACATGTAGCACATTCTTGAGAGTCACCACCTTGCCAGATGTCATCTTCAAGAGAACTTTGTTCGTTCCTTCAACTTTTGCGGTTGTTGAGTTTGTCATGTAAATCATGTCATCACCTTGAGTAGGCTCATATGATGCAAAAATTTCTTTGTTGGCGCATACATGGCGGGTGGAACTGGAATCTATCCACCACTCTCTTAGATTTCCAACAAGATTGCATTCAGAAAGCATAACACATATATCATCATTTCAAATTCAACAACATTTGCTTGATCTTTCTTCTTTTCTTTCTTGGAAGCCTTACAATCTACAGCTCTATGACCATTTTGCCACAATTAAAGCAATTACCTTTGAGTTTCTTCTTGGGTTGACTACTTTGTTGTGCAGAGTTTGCTTTTCTCTTTTTAGACCTTCCATCTTTAACAATATTGACTCCTACTATTGTTGAATTTCCACGAGACCTCTTCTCTGTAGCCTTATTGTTCTTTCAATTCTCAATCTTACAATGAGATCTTCAAGGGACATCTCCTTTGTCACGACCCGATTTCTCGAGTCATGATGGCACCTACTATACCTACCAATAGGTAAGCCAACCCGTACCCAGAACATCAAGCAATTAGCAAAAGGGCAGAAACTAGCGAAAATAATAATCTAAACAAGGATAACAAGGCGGAAGCAACCCAAAATAAGTATATATAGAAATCTCTCCCAGAACCTGGAAGTCACTAGTACAGAGCTATCTAATAAAGAGTACAAGTCCCAAAAGTGGACCACAACGGAGCGTGTCTCAAAGACAACAAGACTAGCTAAAACAAAAGAAGGAGACAGAACAAACCCCAAAACGCCAAGTGCTCGCCCTCGTCTCCGAATCACAACTGCAAAAAAAGGTGGAACTAATCACCGATGGTAACTGGTACTGGGACCTGCATCACGAATAGATACAGAGCGTAGCATGAGTACCAAACAAACAGGTACTCAGTAGGCATCATAGGCCGACTGAGCAAAAATGTAAAAACAATAGAAAGGATAGAATCTAGACACAGAGAGGTCAAAGCGGATAAGAAAAGAAAGCAACACGAGCATACCAGAAACAAACTAAGTACAACTAGACTAAACCTAACTGGACCCCCATAAGCCCAGAAGGTACACTCGTGCACAAACTAAATAAAACCTGAACGAACCCCCATAAGCTCGACAGGTACACGGAAAAGCTAAGTCTACTGAGAAAGAAGAAAATGGGCTCTCAGCCCAAAGTAACTAAGATAATCCATCAGACTCCACCCAGCCAGCAGTGCACTCCCATCCCAGCTAGAAAGAGTGACCCTAGGGGGCACCCAACCAAACAGTCCACTCCCAGCCCAGCTAGAAAGAGGGACCCGTGAAG